>NW_020897689.1:16384197-16582173 GCF_003984885.1 Neopelma chrysocephalum
TATGGGAACACTGGTGTAAATGAAGAAGGTGAAAGACTCAGGAAGTTTTCAGAATGTCTGTTGGTTAACTTGGAAGTGTGATTCTTTGAAGATGAATACCTGTAGAACAGATTCACCCTCACTGTCTCCCTCCCTTTTTTTTTTCTTCCTTCTCATTGCTTACCACTCTCATCTTGCCACCGTTTGCCTTTGGGATAACAGGTTTTATTAATTCTCTTTAAGTTGAACAAGTGCCTTTGATGTAGCTGATTAAAGCTGATTTAAACTAAGTACTTGTATAATTTAATGGACATCCACAAAGTGAATCAGTAGATCATATTTTTCCCTTAGTACCAATTACTAGAAGAGAGCAACCCATTGCCTCCTTTTTTATCTGTAAAACTTAAAACTTCCAGCCAGCTGAGGTGTAGTGAACTTGCTTAAGGCCTTGAAGTGGGAAATTTAGCTTCTCTGTGTGGAAAAGATTACTTCTCTCAGGGGTTCTTTTTTCAAAAGGCTGTTTCTTTGCATTAACACATGAAGCAGATGGAGTCTAAAATTTGGAGTCTGAATGTTCCTTGGTTGTGAATACGAGCAAACTCTTAAAGTAGCTTCTGTTTGAAATAATTTGCTAGCTGGGTTGTAGTATTTAAAATTATTGGAGGGGATCTTTAATAGTCTTAAATACTTTCAGTCTATATAGAAAATAAAAGTAAGTAGCCATAGAATAGAGAAATCTAACCATATGAACTTGAAAAAAAACAAAACGTTTTCTTAATTTTTTTTAATATTTAAATGCCTTCAGTTATTGCTTCTAAGTTGAAAAAAGTAAAGACATTTTGAAAATGTAAATAACATTTTTGAAAAATAAATTAAACCCCCCCCCCCCAACCTATCTGTTAAATAACCATAAAACAACTAATAAGATGCATGGTAGTGTTTCAGAAATTTTTGAGAAAAGTTTTGTTGTTATGAGGAATTGGAGCTTCCATTTGCTATAGCTCCCCTTATGTGTCTGTAATTGGACTCATCTCTTCCTCTGCAATGGTTGGGGACTAGTTGGCTGATTCAGACCGATTGTAGAATTGTTTTGGTAGACCTAAGTCACTGTTGCACTGAGGGTTCAAATGAAGATGAGAAGGGTTTTAAAGGGTATAACACATAGTTACATAAAACCTTTTGCAATGGTGTTAATGTTATATTTTACATACTTGTATTAATGCCTGATTAGAGGAGCTTTCTCCATACAGAATGTTAGTCCTGAAAATGAAGGATTTTAAGTGCCTTGATAGCAGTTCAGAGATCCTTCATGACAAATTTTGTATGTGCTCCTGTTTCCCCTTCCTGCCCCAAATGGCTGAAGATGCTGTTTCACATCAAATGCGACTAGTCAGTAAAAATTTACGTTGTTTCATTTATGCACTCTCTTAGGAGGGCCATCTCTGCCTGTTAAGTCTTAGTATTGTTGAAGTTCCTGTGGTCCAGCAAATGACAGGCTGTAGCGAGTTCAACACAGGCTCTTTGGATGAGAACGATGTGATTTGAGTACAATACCTTTTAGAAAATGTTGGTGAAAAGAATGGAGAGGATATGCCACAACAGGTAAGTGCAGTGCAACAAACTGTGTTATTTCTTCTTTCTAATGGGTTTACTTAGGACAAAAAAACTAAACAGAAAGGAAAAGGTTGCATAGTTTAACTTTTGCTTGGTCTCTTTTCCCTTTCCTACTGTTCTTTGGACTTCGAGTGACAGAAGTGTTTGATGCTGTACAGAGCTACTGGGTTTAGAACCAGCTGAAAGAGAACAACCATGCAGAGTGCTCTGTGTTTCTTTTCAATAAAGAATTGCTGTCCCGAGGGTGATAGAGCAGCTAATATAAAGAATCTAGTTAATACTGGTTCAGTTAATTGACATCATTCTGATATTGTAGCATACGATAGGAATAATGTGAGCTGTATTTTATTTGCTTTTAATGCATCTATTTGCAAAGAAAAGGATATGCATTACTGTCTGGTTAATCTTTCTTTTTTTACTAAAATATTTCTGTGATGCTACTTTTATAAATTTAGATGTTAAGTAAGCATGATGTGCTTTCCTCTTACAGACCTGCAGCAGGCCTTTTGTTAGTGCTGCCATAGCATTTAATTTACAATGATCAGTTCCTCACCTGATACATTTTGGATGTTAATAGATTTCATATGCATCTTTTAACTCTTTCCGTGCATTCCATGCATGTCCAATGAAGAAGGTGTTGAATTGTATTTTTAAAAGGAATGTTGAAGAAGTCTGGAAGACTTAATTCCAGAACTTAAAGATGTTTTAAGTAACAATACTGACTGATTTGAGATTTCTAGTTTTCTGATTGTCTTATCTGTGACCTAACTTGCACCTACTGTAGGACACGTACAGGCTTGTTTACCATATAGTGTAGCAATAGCTCTCAGCTGCTAAGACACTGTGTATTGCTTTTACCGTTGATGTGATGGTGGGAGAAGTGATGATAAACTTCATTTGAGGTTAGCATCAAGTTAATTACCTGTGTTGATTATTACAGGTACTAGCTTACTACATCTAGACAAAATGGATTTAACCCTTAAATGTTGTGACAAGCAGTGCTGTTTTATTTTTTTTCTCACCCAAATTTGTTCCTGAAAGAAAAGGTATTATTTTCCTTAAGGAATCATTCCTTTGTTGTCGTGGGTTTTTGGTTTCTGCTGGGCAGAACAAACAAAAAAGCTGCAGAGAAAGTTTCTGTATGCTTGTCCAGTTCATGGCCCAGATCTAACCGTGGGAAAATCCTGTGTACGTCCCATGTAATTTTAGTTGCTTCTAACATGTCTGTCTATGTGCAGACCTTTCAAGTGGCAGATGCTGCAACCCTTGTGTGCACTGAGCACGATGTAGAAGTGCCTGGAAACCACCCATCTCCGTGTAGCTCCAAAACACAAGACAGTCTTGCTACCAAGGGCATGACAGACAAGTATATTGATGGTTCTTGCCATAATGGCTTCCATGAGTGTCATTCAAGGAAAAGGCCTACCTCACCTCTTCTCCAAAATGTACATGTTTTACAGTCCTCAGTTTACAACTGGGGCATCCACAGCATTCAGCTGCTTACTAATAATAGATTTGAGCTGCTGTATAAGCCCCCTCCTGCATCTTAGTAAGGGATAATCTTTCTGTAACCTTCAGATATGCCTCCTGTTTTCATGAGGTAAACTCTCCTGTTTTACAGCAGAAGTGGCTTAATGATGCTGTTCTCAACCACAAATCATAACAAGGCAATATAGCTCAATTGGTGAGCAGAACTTCATTGATGATACGCAGAATAAATACTTGGAACTCTATAGATATGATATGCCCCACTGGAACAGACACAAGATTTAGACTAGCTCTGAGACTTAGAAGCACTCTAGCACTTCACTGTGTGGTGCTTGGCCAATGGCAAAAGTTTATCTCCAAATCTTGTTTCACTGACAACCCTCAATCCTAGCACAGTGTGGGTGTCCCTGCCAGAGTGGCTCTTGGATGGTCAGACAGGGAAGCTTCCTTAACACTGACTCTGAACTTTTATTCGAAGACGGCAATTTGAAACCCTCACTCTGTTTCATATGAAAGTCTAGATAGACTTTAAAAAAACCCCACCCCTTTCCCGTTAAAGGGATGAGGGTCTTTTCCCGTCCTTTTGACGCTGATAAAATCAAGTGTCCGCTGTATTTCTCTACTTTCTGACAGCCGAAGGAAAGCTCGGTCATGGGAAGCAAATGACCAGCCGGATGGATTGCTCTGTGTTACGCGGGGTGCGAACAGGGGCAGCGTTAGCAGCACTGCTGCGGGCCGGAGAGGGTGAGAGGTTCACAGAACCAGGGCATTCTGACTTTGCCCTGCACAGGACACCCCAAGAGTCACAACGCGTGCCCGAGAGCGTTGTCCAAACGCTTCTTGAACTCTGTCAGGTTTGGTGCTGTGACCTCTTCCCTGGGACGCGTGTTCCACTGCCCAACCAAGGCATTTCATTGTCCTCCTGGCGCGTTTGGGGCTCTTTGCGGGGTGCGGTACCAGCCGCCCCGCCCCTACTCTCGGCGTGCCGCAGCACTGCCTGGCTCCCGCGGCCGGCGCTCGACGCGCGCTGCCTGGCGCCGCCGCCGCCCGGGCCGCCGCCGCCGCCATGGCCACGGAGGACGAGATCATCCGCATCGCCAAGAAGATGGACAAAATGGTGCAGAAGAAGAACGCGGTGAGCGCCGGGACGGGGCGGGAGGCGAATCGGCGGCGGCGCCGCGGGCCCAGGCGCGACCCCGGCCGGCCCCACGCTCCCTGCTCCCAGCGGGCTCGGGCCTTTCGCGCTCCCGCCGCCGCTTCTCCCCGCGCTGCCCGGCAGCCTCGGCGCCTCCTTCCGCCCCGCGGGGCTGCAGTGGCTCCCCCGCCCCACCGGCGCAGGAGGGGGGCCCTCGGCCCGGCAGCCGGCCCTGCTCCCCGGCGAAGCGGCCCCGCCGCCCCAGCCCCGGCCCCTTCAGCCGGGAGGAGGTTCCCGCCCGGGCCTCGGCCGTGAGCGGCTGTGAACGGCTGCGGAGGGCTGCCCCCTTCGCTCCCCATTCACTAGAATCGCGGCGTTGGCCTCGCTCGGGGGTGTGTGGGAAGCCCAGTCCTCTCGAGGAGAATGCTGCGGTGGTGGTCCCCTGTGGGTCGGTGTTGTCACTTTCAGGCGCGAAAGCTGGAATTTTATGTGGGATGTGCCAACTTAAGATGTGAATGAAGAACCTGAACCCTGCGGCAGGGCGGCCAGAGTTGTGTGGGTAAACTTCAGAAGCAGATGGGGAGTGTGAGCCTGTTTCTTTCTTTTTTTCTCTAACCTGAAACACTTTAATTCTGTTTATTAATCTGGAGAATAACTTGTACCCGAGAATGGAAGTAGAGTATCATTAGGCAGAATTCAGTTAGCTTAACTCAATTATTATGTATGCCTTTCATACAGAACTTACTTAGATAACATATCGTGTTTGTACTAGTTCTACACATCCATCAAAGTAAGTAAAATCAGAGTGTACAGCAACAGCCAAATAACTGATTGTGGTTACATAAAATAGCATGTAAGTAAATAGTAAACTCTGTTTACTACTTCTATATTGGATGGGCACATTGTTATTCTCTGGAAATTTGTGTATTTGTGGTTGTTCTTCCTGTGATTTCTGCATGATCTGGGAAGGTTAGGAGTTTGGATAGAATTCCTAGCAGCAGCTGGGGACATGTATCCACGCTCTAGCATGTGTAACCTAATTAACTTTCAAACCTCATTGGAGGGTGCAGTGACTTCGCTGGGGTCAGTGTAGGTCTGATGTGGCTGAACACAGTGTGCACAGCCGGGCCTGGCGGGAGCCACTGCTGGGCCTTGATTTTCACCTCTGTCCCAGTAGCAAGAGTGTGGGCAGTGCCAGAGGCAGTTGTACGTTTGTACTGTGTTGGAATAGAGCTCATTTGCTCCAGCTCCTTCCTGCACACAAGTAACAACTCTGTTGTTAGTTTCACACTGTCTCAAACCTTCTGAAGCCGAGGGCTTGAGCTGCTGATGTGGCCGGGAGTCAAGATCTGACAGTTTGTCCAAAATACATGTGTGTACAATGATAAAACCCCTTAGGTAGGAGAGGATGTACATCAGTATTTAACACAGGAGATGTCTCTGTGTTTTCCTTTACTAGTCTTTGTCATTTATAAGATACCTTCTTTAATTGCATAATGTGATTTCCTACCTAGTTCCGCGGTGCAGATAAAATACTATCTTTAGCAAAATTATTAAAGGGATTTCCATGAAGAGGTACTTTATTGTCTCACAAAGAAGAAGAAGAATGGAGAAACTCATTCTTACACAAGTACCCACTGGATAATGATGCCCTTGACAACCTCTTGTATTCCTTTCTCCATTTTTACTCATCAAGAACAGGTATTTGGGCTATGTCTCTGAATGAGAATGATTTGACGAAACACATTAATAGTAAAAGAAAAAAAAAGCATTGGTACTTTTTCACTCTGAAGTTGTCAAGACTCAGATGCCAAGAGATGCTTCATGTCTCATACAAAAGGTGACTCTGTGGCTTGTGGCAGAGTACTCCTTGGCATTCCTTTTGATGAGTGGGAAAGGCAGGTCATGGAGACACCCTTTCTGAGTCAGACTCTCGGTGACTGACTAAGGATTTAATTGTAGCTGTGTAGATTTCATAACTATTTTAGTAAAGTGATATATGCAGTTGTTTTGTTTTGAAGGGGTAAATAATAATGTGATATAATATTTAATGCACTGTGAGATACATATTTCTGCTGTTGCTTCAAATGGAAATAGATATTAGTCCTCCTTCAGAATATCTGCAGTTGGATTAAAGGCTACAGTGTCTTCCTCACAGCTTTTGTCGTACATCAGTATACTTTTCTTTCATTAAGCTGTTGTAATGAATAGATGTGAGAAATAAGGCTGCACCCATGGATTAAAAAAAAATCAAGAATGGTTGAGTAAGTTTAGAAAAGAAAATGTAAAATCGTCCATGTTATTGTTTACTCCCTTAAGTAGAATAAAATTATAACTGGATAGCTCTCCTGTCTTCAAAAATGCACTCCATTTTCTATTGCCTGAAGCACAGCTTTAAAATACGAATATAGACCACCATTCTGTGGTGTTATGATCTGATCAACTGAGAGAAGCTGAGAGGAGTAATCTGCTAAATCTGCATGAAGCTGACTTCTGTTAATTTAAGTAACAAGGTAAACAGGAAGCCAGCCAACCTGGTGCTGTGGGGTGTTGCCTTTCACTGTCTATAAATTTATAGAAATGCCTTTAAAGAAAAATTTATAATAATGGTCTTAATGGCTGTTTTTTTTATAAACAGATAAGTCCTACATTAGAAAAAAAAGGACTTGCAAGTTGTACTGTGCAACTTCCACTTTGGTTTTGAGAAAAAGAGCGGGTTTGACTTCTATGCTACAAAAAAGGGTTATGAAAAACTGTTTAGTTGGTGTCAGTTTAAATTCCATTTAAATTTAATTTTAAAGCATCTAATTCTTGGTGCACAGTATAATTGATTAGAGAAGCGTGAAGGCTTAGAAAGTATTAGTTCATTAGAAATTTTGGTAATTTTCTACAGAAACTATTATATAGGTAGTATCTGTTAACTTGGTTTTTTTTGTTGTTTGTTTGTTTGTTAATCTCCTGTGTATCAAGTTCCTAGTCTTGGAAAATGTTTACTCTGGGAGTAATAAAATTGTTTTGACATGTACAATTGAAAAGGGGTATAATAGAGGCAAAGAAATTTTGACTAGATTGTATTTCTAAGATCAGTTGAACAGTGTGCTGCTTTGCATTATAGTGTTACTCATGCTGAAGTTGCAGACTACAATAACTTGTGTTTATTGAAGTTACTGTGTACAGTTTGCTGATAACTTAATTGGTTGAGAGGTAAGTGTTATCAGACTATTTTTGAAAACAGCACATTGACTTCTGTCACTAGTTTTGTTTCAGCTAAGAAAATTTCCTTGAATTTGATTTTGTTTTGTAGCAGTGAAGGTAATTGACTTGCTTTACTTGAATCTAGGTTTGCAGAGAAGAAACCAAGCTTATGGCTGTTTAGAGAAAGAAAGGGTTTAGTATGCTAACTCAATTTAGCACCTGAAAACAGCATGACATTCTCAGTCTTGCATCATTGCAGCTAAAATTCTATGGTTAAAACTGGAGAAGTTTTGCATATCACGAATAAAAGTTAAATAAGGCTTTTTGCTAGCTTGGCAAAATAGTAAAACATTAGTTTTATAAGTGAATTGTATTTGTGTAAGGTGGTATTTAGTGAAATGTTTGGTTTTGGAGGCTTCTTTGAGTCAGAATTGTTTAAAAAACAGAGGTTGTAGCAGACAGTTGAAGGTGTCCAAACTTGTGTTTCATTTACTGTGACACAGATGTTCTACCTTCATCTTTCTCAGCCTCCTGGTGGTTATTTGTTGTGCTATCTTTAGGGGTTAAATTGGAAGACTTGTAGATGCAGCAGAATATTACATGTTTCCTTGCAACAGATGACATATTAGAAGTTGATTAGGGAGAATTTGAAAATAAAGGCAAGCAAAATGCAAAGCAAAATAGGATTAGTTGAGACAGAGGTAAGGAAAGAAAAAGGGGTCAAATTCCCAAGAATTGCAAGGTGGAAATTTTGTGGGGTTTATTTCGAAATCTCATGAATTAAAAAAAAAAAAGTGGGAAGGTAATGAACTGGGCCTAAGTAGAATGGCCTCTTAGACGCAAAGGCAGTTGCCTTCTTGCTGTTTGTAACTCACAGGGTCAGCAGCACATGCACTTGAATAACAGCCAAATCATCTCAGCCTTTGGGAGGTTTCTATTGTCTGACAACCATGTGCACAATAAGAATGAATGGTGCAGAGCTTTGCTGAAGTAGAGGTGGTTAGGTGGTAGAGAAGGTTGTAGAGGTTAAAGAGAAGTATGGATCTCACATTTATGAAACCTTTTTGTTTTAATTAAGGCCAACCTTGCTAAGGAATGAATTGTTAGAGTAGCAGCATATAGACTTTGTTAATACCTAATAGTGCAGTCTCTGAATTGACTCATCTGTCTAGAAAGTTGCTGCTTACACAGAAGTTAGTTAGGACCTTTCCTAACAGTCTTAGCAAGGGAAAAAGAAAATCTCATGATATGTGGCTTTACCACACCACTGCAAATACAGTTAAGAATGACATCTATATATATATATATATGCATTATTGATGGACTGTGCAGAGCTTCTCAAATCGTTCATGTGCTAAAACAGATGTGGCTGTTCTGAACTGAAAATTGCTACTGTTGTCTGGATTGTTTCTGATGCTGTTAAGTGAAGTACCCTTGAGGATGTGTGTTGGTTGGTAATTGACAGAATGCTTTGACTGACATTTAAGTAATGTGAGATAAAACTTCCCTTGTCTTTGAGTCAATACTTGGATTTCCAAGTTAAGGCCCCTTAAAGCTTAGAGTTTGTAAAGCAGAACTTTCCTTGTCCTAGAGTTGTTCTGTGGATAAATTGAGAACTGATGGTTTGAATCCAATCTGCAACCCTGAAGACAGATAAGAGTATATTGTTGGCATTATATTTGAAGTTTCTGATTGCTACTAGGTTGACCTTTTTTCTCCTTTCTTTTTTTCAGGCTGGAGCTCTTGATTTATTGAAGGAGCTTAAGAATATTCCCATGACCCTTGAGTTGTTACAGGTATGATTTTCTTATTGTTGTTATGTTGCAAATACTCCATAGTGATGAAGGTGGAGCCAGCAAATTTGAAAGAGGATTGTGCTATTAAAGTAGATTTCTAGGTAGAAAGTCCTTGGAAGTATCAGTTTTGTTACACAGTAAAGTAGTCTGAATTCACCATAATTTAGGACACTTAAGTGTTTTCTTCCACTAGGAAGCTCTTAAAACTTATCCTTCTGTATAAGTTCAAAGTAGTGAATTTTGTCATGGGAAAGGGGAAGAGCTGCTTGTGAGTTTACCTTCCACAGAATCTTACCTTCTTACTCTAACACATATGTGATGTGTTTCCTTCCTCCTAAAGGAGAATGCACCTGATTATGGCTGGTACCATCTTTTCTTATGTAGTTAGTTCTGGTTTTGGATTGTAAGTGAGGAGAAACATAGTTCATACCTTCAGGCAAGTTGTAGTTGACACTCTACCCCCAAACTCTGAGTACTGTATTTCTTAAGGTAATTATACTCCTCCTCTTTTATTCTCCTGGGCTGAAGTGATGGAGTGGTACAATCTCTCCCTGTTGCATGCATGGTCTTGCTAATGTTTCTTATATCTGAATCTCTAACACAGTATTTAATATATTACTTATAAATTCTTTCAAAAAATACACTGGGTAAGCTTTATTTGCCTGTCAAGTTTCAGAGTTTGTCACATAATTCGTGGTAGCCACTTTTAAATTGGAGGAGACTGAAAAGTAACTTTTTTCTAGGTGGCAGTTAATGGTCACAGGTACAGAATTAGCCATAAAGTTTAAATTTTAAAAGTGTCAGTAGCAACGATATTCTTGATTCATTCATCCTTAGTAATAACTTAGTAGGTTATTGATAGTTCTGTTTGTGACAGAAAATAGGAATTTTAAAGTGTCACCTTCATGCATGAATGGGCATGACAACCTCCTTCCTTTAAAAAAAAACAAACTCAAAACTCCAAAGAAAAAATGCCCCACACAAACAAGAACAAAACCTAGAAAAACCTTCTGTTAACCTGATTCTTTGATGTTTCTTTGTCCCAGCCTTAATGCAAAGTATTTTTGTAATAATGGGGCTTTTTGCCTTTGAAATGAAAAATCTCTGTGCAAGTGTTCTGACAATTCTGTAAATGCTTCTGTGCAAATCTGTTCTGGTTGGTGTGAAGAAGACTGGAAGGAGAAGTTTTACACAGAACACCAGAACAATTTTGTCTGAGAACCATGAGGATCTGAAGAATATACACGTATATAACTTATTCTTTTATTAGTTATAATAAAAACATTAGTAAAATTATCAACAGAGGAGGACTCTTAATCTTGCAAGACAAACTAAACTCTCTGCCTTTTAGAGTACTTGTGTGACCCTGACTTAATTTATATAGGGCTGCATATTAGTATTGTCCAATTTTCTATCCTACTTGAAAGAAGCTTATTTATTCCCCTCCATATTACAGGTACCTGTTTTTAGTGTGAAATAATATCTGCACTAAAAGACTGGTTTTAATCTGTGTTAGAGCAGCACCATACAAGTTTGTAAAGAAGATATCTCCATGTTACAGTAGGTCTAAAGGGATCAAGTATTTTAGCATAGTGTGTTGACTGTGTAGGACTTAGCTAGGAGGTTATTCTTAAATATTTACTGCTGTATTCAAAACAGTTCCACTGCATAAGATTGCATTTAGCAACATGTTTATACTCAAATTGACATTATTTTTCTCGAGAGCTCTATAAATATGTAATGTCTGATGTAAACTTTCTGCATTGGCATCCCAAATTTGCTTAAGCAATGGAGGACTTGGAGCAAGAGTTGAAATGCAAAGTAATGCAAAGTAATACCCATTGCTCTGGTAGTGGATCATTAGTGTGCTCCTGTCAGGAAGGGTGATGATCATGAGAAAGTAGGAGCACTAACTGCACTCTGTGTAGATTGAGGTATCTATTTTACGGTAGATGAGTTGGAGGGGGGAAACCTTCATGCCTGGCTTCAGTCCATTACCTGGAAAGTGTATGCCCTTCCACCCTGCCCCCCACCCATGTGGTGCTGTGACCCCACAAAGGAGCACTCACCAGACCACCAGGGAGAGACGGACGAAAGAGGAAGTTTATTGTGGTTAGGGGTTTATAAAGCTCTTGGGAGGGTCAAAGGGGACCATGTAAGGTAAGGGGTCTTACAAAACACCAATCAGGTAGGGAGTTAACAGCCAAATAAGGAAGGGGTTAACAAAAGACCAATACAAACACCTTAGGACATCTTCCCAGGACGCTCCTGCCTGAGAGATAAGGAGTCTTACAGAGGGTGTCGGGAAGAAGCAGCAGTGACTCTGCAAAGAGCCATCTTAACACATGTTTAAACAACATTAAAAACTTCTGATTCACCAGTCCATCTTTGGCAGGACTTTTTCCATAACTCCATTGCTGCATCTATTGATGTGTGTGAATTGATGAAATGCAGGACACAAGTGAAAAGCATACTTCTACACCCATTTTTAAGCAGTTTTGAAAGCTGGCTACATTGAGAAAAGCACTGCTAGCAGATGTGATAGTTTTGTTATTCCTGTGTAATAAGAGAAGCAATGATTTTTCGTGTAACATGACTTCTGCTTCAGTCTGAATTGGTGAGTCCTTTGAACAGTATACAGGTATGGGAATAGGAAGATGCATATCAGTAGTCTGGACTTGTGCTCATGTCTTGTGTCTTTCTTGCTAGATTTCTTTTCACAGAAAGCTGAAGTGATTATAGACAATAATACAACTGTGTCAAATCTAACGAGTTTTATGTAAGCAAGCTGATCCTTGCTCAGCTAGGCAGGGAGCCAGTAGCCTTTCCTCACACGTGATTTATCCGGTGGTCTGAATTGCAAATCTGTTTAGCAGCCACACAGTATTAAAGGCATCGTGTCCCTGGTGCTAATTGTGGCCAGTGTGCAGCTAAACAGCGAGTGAGACAGACAGGCTTTATTTTAACAAACAGGTTTTACTCGAAATTACACACGCGTATGCAGAACTAGGCTGTGATATACAGTCCTCGTCAACGGCTTCATGCCAGTTCACTGACAAGCTGGGAGACCTGGGAACCTGGAGGTGGCTATTCTTCAGCATTTGATTTGGCTCTACTTTGTCTGAGAGCTCACCAGTTCTCTGTCCTCATACTCGTACAGTTTAAAGTTGGTAACACCTCTGCTTGCTTCAGTGGTTGCTTTTCTTCCTCTGCTATGTTCCTTACATTTTCTCATTTGTTCTGGTTTAGGAAAGACTTGCTGCCATCGTATGCTTTGCTTTGGGTTCAGTTGTAGGTTACTTCTGCTCATGTTGCTCATATCCACTGCTTGGCCTACAGCTTGAATGCTTCAGGGGTGAAAACATCTGTCTTATGCCATCTTTGCCCATCTTATGCCATCTTTGCCTGTCTTTACTCTGAAAGCAGATGAAAAGTGCTCTAGAATTTGCAGTGGGGCAGAATGAAAATACTGGAGTTTTTCACTTTAAAATCACTTCAAAATAATTTAATTTTTTAAAGTTTTTCACTCTAAAAATGGCCCTCGCAAGAGCAACTCCACAGACAAAAAGGCTGAGGAAATTTCAAATGCTGTCTGCTGGTTTGTCATTAAAACACAACCATTTTGAGAATGTAAAACTGATCTTTTGCAATTACCCGTGTTAGCAGGCAAATAAATTAGTAGATCATTCCTTCCCCTTTCTTCAGGCAGGCCAGATCAAGTGCTCCAGAAAAGCAAACAAATAAACTGCTTTTGTGTACTACCTTAAGAAAGCTGGCAGTTTAAATGGTTACCATAATCTGTCTCTCTTGTGTGATCAAAATAATAAATTAATTTATCCAGTTAGTTTTGAGTTTTACTTGAGGATTTGGGTTTTACTTACCTAAGTAAGTCTGTAAGATTGTGTGTTTTCTCTTTGCTGATGAGTGTAGTCTGTGGTTATGCCCAGGTGTCTATCAATGGAGGGTTGGGGTTTTTTTGTAGATACATTTTTCTCATTCAAATAAGATACTTTATGGATATTCAAGGACATTTTATTCTTTGTTGTCTGAACATGATGTTGAGATTCAGTTTCAAAATTTCAAGAGAATTGGCCAGTACTGTTAATCTGAGTGAGCAGAGTCTATCTTGAAACACTTTGGTTACAGGTGAGTAACCATCTGTTTTCTTTAGTCCAAACTACATGTTTAGAGCTGATGCTCAAACCTGAGGTTATTTGATGTGTTTTCTTGGCTGAAATAGCTACTGACTATTTCAGTATGTTTCCAATCATTTAGCACATCCATGGTGCCTCAAAAAGTGTTGTGTGGGTTGTAAGAAGTAATTTACAGGAACAAATCATTTCCATTTTTAGCGAGCCACAAAGATTTAAATTTTCCTTTAAAGGAGAAGGAAATTCATGATGAACTGTTGCAAAAGTAAGTAGAATAATTTATATTTAGTGAGTTCTGTCAATGGTAATGCAACAAAACTGAGCATCTTAAGAATTATTAATTTAGTCATTGGTCAAAATATGAAATGATAATAAAATCCTTGTTTGTATTGTTAAATACTTTTCTCCTCTTGTGAAACTAAAAGCGTGGAAATTTTCTACTTGTTACATGAGCATGTCAGTCATAACTCTTCTAAAATGTTGCTGTTGAGCTTAATTTATGTCTTAAAAGGCATGGATTGTAAATTACTCCTCTGTTCTCTCTGTAGGTGGCAGTAGTGGCAAAGGCTTAAAGCTGTCTTGGCCTTTTCAGAGAGAGAGAGGCTGGGTCATTCTTTAGAATCTTAAACACAGAGAGTTCTGTTACTATCTAAAGGCAGAACTCTCTGTGCTGAAGGTTTTAAAGAATCTCAGTATTGCCAAAATTTTTAGGAAACTAAAATGTGCTCGCTCCCAGCTGGTATTACAGCTTCTTCCACAGTCACTACTAAATGGGAATTCTAAGAGTATGCTGCTAGTGAAGCAGTTAGCAAGCTTCTGATGATAACAAAATATAAATATAGTCCTTAACCCTCCTGCCCACCCCCTCCCCAGACTTCTGTGATGGAGACAAATGGTAATACTGTTGTGTTTCTTTTTGCAATGTCTGTTGCAAATAAGTCTGTTAAAATAAGTTATATAAAGGCTTGCAGCATTTCATCTTGTTAATCTTAAAATAAAAAAATCACAAAAGCAAAGAAGAAAAGATACTTTTAAAAAAAATTGTGCTCAAGTACAGCTTTATATATGTTTACTTGTTCAATGATCTTCATGTCACTTTCTATGGTGTATATTTCTATTTATTTTGCAGTCTACCAGAATTGGAATGTCAGTGAATGCAATACGCAAGCAAAGCACAGATGAAGAGGTTACATCTTTAGCAAAATCTCTTATCAAGTCTTGGAAGAAACTGTTAGGTATGGTGAAACAAACTTCCCTGCTCTTGCATGTTTTGACTGTATGTAGTTTTGATGCACATCTTTGACACTACCTCGCTTAAGATATATTTGTGCTTCTGTCTAAGTGTTGAAACTTTCTGTGCTGATGTAACAGGTTTTTACTCTTTGACTGTCATCAGTGCATTACGGTGAGAGCTTATTCAGAGAAGCAGTTAATATATTTTATTGAGGCTGGCAAGCAGTAGGAAATCAGTTTCTCTGATGTGATTCACATCTGAAGTCTTGTTGCCTGCAGTTGAGCTGGAGTGACTGTGCTGCTGCACTAGGCGCTAACAAACCTGTTCTTTACTATTTCCTGTGTCAAATATAACGAGTACTCTGAAGAACTGGTGCAAAATCTCATAGGAGAGTGTAGAGGCTTTGAAGTTTAGTTATGAAGTGATTTGTGAAGAGAAAAAAACCAACATAAAAATGATGTTAAAAATGTGTTAGAACTTACAGGTAGTGAGAAATAGGTCTGCATTTTTTTAAAACCGTGATTTTAAACAGCTTACTAATTAGTGAGTTAATACTTTTTGTTTAATTACCTTAAAGCAATTAATGCAGTTAACGAAACCTTTCTCTTAGGATTTTATTCAAGGGTATTTGGTAGTACTTAATGTATTTGAAAACACACAAATCTCAAACTCTATCCAGGTATTTTTGTTCATATACTGTGCTGCACTCTATTTTGTTTCTTTGTGTCTAAGTCTAGGTAAAATAAGATTTAGGAAGCTTAAAATTTTTAAATAGAAAATAATTTATGTTACGATTTAAATATTTACCGTCTGTCTAGAAGAATATGCCAAATACCAGGACTCGTTAGTGTCCCCTGCCATTTGAACTCAGCCTCGTTTTTATCAATAATGAAGTATTTTATCAGATAGTTTATTCCTGTCTTGTAAATTATGTAGAAAATACTCTGCCTGTAGAAATGGACACATGTCACAACTTTCAACTTTTATATTCTAGTAAGGAGCAACAACCTCTACAGCAAACTTTTTTCAGCCTACCTTAAAAAAAAGTTAGATAATACTAATTATGTTAGTTTTAGTATTTAAATTCAGGTAATACTAGACATGTGGATAAAATATCTTTAAAATCATAATGACTTTTATTATAAAATGCATGCTTATAAAGGATCTTTATAGGATCTGATCAGAGTTAACTGATAAATAGTGAAAATAATATACTTTTTATTTTTAAATATCCATTTAAAACTTGAAGTCCAACTTTATTATATCAGTGCATAAAAGTGATAAGACATATAAGTGGAGAAATGGACTTGCTTATTAACTTGAGTTACTCTAAAAACTTCTAAAAGTAGCAACTAGATTGAGTGATCTAGCTCTCAAGTTATTAATCTAAGTTTAAAAACAACCCAAATCCCTATCAATGTTTTGTAGTTTTTACTTTTTTTTTTCTCTGAAGTTCAAATTTTTGATAATGCAGCTTAGTTTAGGGAACAAAGTAGAGGAGATATTCTGTTTTCCAACAGAATACTCAGCTTTTGGGAGTGTGCTCGGATGCTGCTCTTTTTGGGGAGTAGGGGACTTACCTGGTTATTGCTGTCCTTCGACCAAAGGATTTACTGGTTATTTGTTGAGACAGTAAAAATAGTAGTCTCATTTTTTTTAACACTTGAGTATCTTCAGTCAGTCAAATTTGTCTTAATATATTGTTACTTAAAGCTGACTGATGTTTAGAGTGTTCAAATGCTGTGAAACATGGGGAGTGTTACTCCTGCTGGAGGACCGGAGGGTGTTCATGCTCCGGAGCAAGAATGTGGTGCCTGATGGTCACAGCAGGTCAATCTGGGTGCTGCTGAAAGGTGTGGTCTGGCTTCCTTTCTGCACAGGTGCCTCCTGTGCTACAACTAGTGCTCGAGTGCCTGTCCAGGAGACCACGGCTGGTAACTGACCAGTTGGAAACTAATTGGTTTGTTTATTATTTCAGGCTTAAATTTCAACTACCTTTTTTTTTTTTTCTGGTCCAGCCTGTTTGCAGTTACTGTTTCCTGCACAGGGATTGCATCAGTAACTGGGGCAAGGGGGACTTTTCCCTTTCATAACTTGATAGATTCAGGTTGTTTTAACACAGTTGGGAGACTCTACCTAAGGCTTCTTACAAGAGCTGAAGTCAGATGTGTGAGGAACTGGAAAGCAAATAACAAATATTTGGCATTAATCAGAACTGAATACATCTTGAGGCAGTTGGTGTGACCTTTGTTCATGCACTAATTTTTGCTACAGGGCAGATATTGTTGTGTGTACGTTATCATACCAGATAGTTTAGTCATGGTAATGTGCTTATTACATAAAATCAAATTATTCCTGAAAATACAGCATTCAAAACTTAAATAGCTAAATTCTCCTTGGTTGTAACATAGACCTATAGTAAAGCATAGCAGGACAAACATTTCACCTGTTGTATCACTGCTCAGTTATTCATTAGCACTTAAACTCTCATAACTGTGAAAGGTGGGCTATAAGTATGGGTGGGAATCTTACGAAGTACTCTTATTCTGTTTTATCATTAGTTTTGACTTTCTCGGAAGAATACGAAATACCATATGTTGAGCTGCTTGAGAAATCAGTTTCGATTATGCTGTTTATAGTGCATGTAAAATGGTGTGGATCAAAGATGGCAGCAGAAGCGGACAGCTGTTAATCGTACCGAGCATTGTACTCAGAGGTCTGAAGTCTTTGTGAGTTATTTTTATAAATGACATTTTGAATTTAGGCAAGAATTGTTTACTGTTCAGGCTGCATGTACTGTTTCAGTTCAATGCTATCAGAATTTAGTTTTTAAGAGTGCATGGGAAACATGAGAGAAATCAAACTGAGTTGTGAATCACCAGATCTTAATGACTTGACTAGAGCCTTGACAGGTTAGCAATGGTTGTTCAGGGGGGTTGGGAGCTGCGCAGCACAGGGTTGGTGAGCATTGTCTGAAGTGACTCACTGACTGAGCCACAGTGCAGGGGTGCTCTCAGATATTGTAATAACAACGTTAAACCACACAGCCAAGGTGGTCACAATTTGCATAAGGAAGCAAATTCGGCTCTCAGAATAAAATACTGTTCAGTTATAGCACAGGATTTGCAAATACTGATTGTTTTGCCAAGTAGCTGAATTTACAGAGTATGCCATGCAGATAATGAATCCATGCCTGCTCATTTAGGTTGTGAGTAGTGTTTCTTTATATTAAAAAAGCAACAAAAATTCCTTAAGGAATTTAACCTCCATCACTTGGTGAACTGTAAGAGTATACAGTGAAAAAGAATGCCCAGACCTGTAAGTAAACTCACCTCCAGGAACTTTGTGTACTGAATAAAAATGTAGAATCATTGGACAATAATCTTAACATTAAGTGATCATCTGTTGTCAGTATTGAAAACTAAAGGTGAGGCCACAAACATTTTGAAATGCCTATTTCAAAGAAGGGCATGCCTGACTAATTTTATTTTAAAAGAATGTTTAAGTGTTAATAACACCAGCCAGGCTTTACTCAGATTACTTTGTTCATAACTCATTACTTTGTTATTTTGCACCTGGGTTTGATTCTACTCGAGCAAGCAGGTACAGTCTAGGACTATCTTACAGGTTAATGCTGTCTTTAGGTGAAGTTGTTCAAGGACATCTGGAAACCTACTGACTTTGATAAAAAAAGTTACTAACAAAACAAGTTTTTAAATTAGAGTGTAATAGTGTTTAAGACTATTGTTTACTATTGATAAGAAGAGTACATGTTTTTATAAGACATCAAGTAGAGTCAAGTGCAAAAATAATTTCAGTAGTTTCATTTTCATATCAAGTGTGAGATGTGGAAATCAACTCCTGTCAAATATATACTTGGAACTGTTCTATGTACTGTTAGTAGATCTGTAATTTTTTAGGATTATCAGTTGCAAGATAATAACACATGATGCAAATTACATTGTGCTATGTAAGTGAAAATCATATATAGTGCAGAAGTCCATATGTCATCCTCCTCTGTAACTGATAATAAAAAAAAAATCTTTAAAAATAGCAAGCAACTAATGATTTTGTTCTTTATTCATAGTTCTTAGTTATTCTTCCCCACAAAGCTACAACTAGGAAGAAAGTTTACTGATCTTACCTTTATGTCTTACGATATCTTGTAGAGGAATTGCTGACCAGCATAGCTGCTTGTGCATCTCAAGATTATTTTGGTCAGAGTCTGGAAAATGGAGCCTAAATAATTATTAAATATGAGGGTCATTGTTAAATTAATTATGTCATCCGATACATATTCTCATATCTCTTTCCTTTAACCTACTTAATTTGATTGTTCAGAAAACTTTCCAAGTTCTGGTGGTGATTCCTGAATCAGTAACATACAGTATCTCACTAAATTAAATTCTCATGTGCTTCCAGAGAATAAGTAGCCACCTTTCATTAAGGAAACATTTCTGGAAAAATTGTGACTTTAAAATTTTTCTTAATTTAAAGTTAGATTTATGAATAAATAACATTATATCTTTATATTTTCTAATTTTTTTCTTGTTACTAGCAAGTGTCTAGTGTTGGCTTGTAATATAGCTAGAAAAATGTAGGATGAAGCTGTTAGCGGCTTCTAACATTCAGATTAATTATGTTACCTGGCTGTATAATATTATATTAAAATTTCTGTTTTGGTAACAAAAACCACTATTGTGTCATATTCGACCCTGGAGAGATTATTTCACCAGAGAAGCTAGGAGTATCTTTCAAAGTAGTTACCGGTACAAGATAGAAACTGCATTGCAGTCATCAGACTTTGATAGTCATATTCTGATAGCTAATAGGAAATTCATGTTACTACTGTGTTCTTTGTATTTTAAAGAATTATTAATATAAATTAGCTTGTCTTACAAAAAACAAAGCTTTAAGATTTTTTATGGCTTGGTAAAACTGTGAAGTTACAGTTTTCAATCCTAAAATCGGTGACAAATTCAGTTTTTTTCTGAAAAAAAATTATTTCAAAGTTTGAATAGGTATAGAGTTGAGAAAAGGAACTGTACCTCTTTAAAGCAACTTGTAATTTATAAATATTTATAAATATTTAGGATATTCTATGGACTTTCTGAGGTGAATCATGTATTGGAATTTTTAAGGATGTTTCACAGAAGGGCCATTTTTTTTCCATCTTACTTTGTTAGAATTTCTGTGGCTTGTAATTCCCGTTAACTGTCATTCTTCCTTTCCATTAGAGTCTGGCCACTGAATAAGTTAATTAGTAGGGACTTTTAATTTGTCAAGGGCATTTCTTTCCTTTCCCCAGAGGATAGCTGAAATGCTGTCTAGCAGGCTCTTAGTTGCATTCTGTTCTTTTGTCAATACAGTATCTCAATAAAATAAGATATTCTTATTAATGTGTGAGTTTAAGAATAAATCCAGCTTGATAGAGCATCTGTCCTTGGTGCTTTCCAATTTATGATTCGTAAGAGTGAACAACTTAAACACTTAGGATAATATTGTTAACTTTATTTTCAGATTTCTTAAACTGGATTTAACAAAAATATCTGTAAACTCTAAGTGATTAAATGAATTGTAGGTTTGGAGACATACTTACTGAAGATGATCCAGTTGTCTCAGCTGCTGAAGAAGCTTGGCCTTGGTTTAAGACACGCTTGCACAAACTGATCTGCAGGTGTAGGATGAACTGTGCTTTTAACTCTTGCATTATCTTGGTGCCTCATATATACCCTGCCCTCCATAAGGGGAAGAAGCCACTGGGGCATTGGCAGGTGTTCTCAGGTGCCTGCATTGTTTGATGAAATGGTGATGAGCTAAATGGAAGTGTTTGATAGATGAAAACTGGGTGCCAGCTATACCACAGTGGTGTGTATGATGCAAAATAAGCAGGACATACATAGGTCAACTCTGAATTTGACTACTTGTGAGCCAGAAAAAAATATGGAGGTGAATGGGCTGAAGCAGAGATACCTCTTTGATCTATTAATTTGCCTTAAAACCTCTGACAAAGATGATCATGTGCTTTAAAGGTTGTGAAGGTAAATGAGATTGTATGTGTATTTAGAAGATTTTAAAAATCGTATATCATGTAAGCGTTTGTTGCAATAGAGAGCAGTCATGTGAGCATGCATGTTAAAAATGGGACTTGTTTTCTTCTAGTATTGTGCACTTCAAGTGTCATAGCGAAGACCTGGTGTGATCCATGTTTATGGCTTCATTTGCTTTCTTAGTGAAATTACTTTTTTATAAGTATTAGTTAATAAATTGATACCTTTATTAGGAATTTTTTTAATAACATCTTTAGCTTGGTAAAGACAATCAATGCAAGTGCTTCAGCTACTGTGCTTAATTTTCCTTTTTTCCTTAAATGAAGAAATTTATCAAAGATTGAATTCAGTGTTACAAACAGTGGGTGAGCTCTTGAAGGCTGGGGAAATATTCTGAAGAAGAAGCTTTGTGTGTTTTGCTGGTTCCTATACTATTTTGTAAAAACCATCTCTTTTTAGGTGCAGTTGGAGATGGGATAGTAGATGGGTGCCTCATCTCTGATTTCCTTTTATGATGATGATTCTTTAACAAAGTGATATTTGATTGGGTAAATTCCCTAACTCAAAAAGTTAAGGAAAGTATCGAAATCATGTTCAGTTTAGTGTTCCTATTTAAAAACACCAGTACAGAAATGTTTTACTCTAGGAAAATTAAAAAAAAAGCTCAGTGTTTGAATGAGAGACCTGAATTTGTGTGTTACGTTATCACCAAGTTCCTCTGAGAAATGTGGGGATGGGGTTCTTCTGGAGATAAGGATACTTTTAGATGCTTAAACGAGAATTCGCATGCCTAGTTCAGGACATCTTTGTGGGCAAGACTGATTTACTTAACAGATTTCCTTCCTTTTCTTGATCTGTTTTTAATTCTTTTTAAAGTTTATAATATATGCTTATTCCAATAACATAGTCTATGAATTTAGAAGTGTAATGGTGGCTCTATAAGAGCTTGGAAAGAAGAATTCACAAAATCTGTCAGTGAGTGCTGCCAATCTCACTAGGCTTTCTCTGTAGGCAGTGGAGAGCCAACCTTTCTAGAGAGCAAATCAAAGCAGGAGCTCAATTTAGCCGCTCTGAAATCTTCTTTACAATAAAAGGGTGTTTGTGTTCTTGGTACGCTAGAGTTAAATGTTGTGATACCCTTTTTCATAAAGACTTAGTCTTTATTCTTTATAAAATCATAGTGAAACACAGCCTGTATGGGAAAGGCGAATTCAAATATATTTAAACGCTAAGGCAAATAATTTAAGAGCTATCACAGAAAATACTGTCTGTGTGTCTGGAAAACTCCTTCAAAAATAGGAAAATGATCTTTATATTTGGCAACCCTGCTAGCTTTCGCAATATAGTTAAAAAGAATGGCACGTATTTACTCCAGAGACTTGATGCAATAACTAAGAAGTTACTGTCTACCTACTGCAGCAGTGTTGGCAAAAATAAATCATAGAAGATTACGTTTTCATCATGTCTTCACTGCCAGTTTAAGCAGATGCTGGACTTGACTCGAAGAATCTGAAGTGCTGTCATATTTTCATTTTGCGGGGTTGGGAGGGTGTTGGAGAGTGGAAGTCTGTACTGTGAGAGAGGGTCAAAGCAGAGAGTGGGAGCTCATAGCATTTCCAGCTGGTTCAGGGGAAATCGTGAAAGGTATTTTACCACTGCTTAAAATTGGTTACTGTTTCTGGGTAGAAGAGAGTTTCTCATGTTTTGTGTTTCCAGATGGACCTTCAACTGATAAAGAGTCTGAAGAAAAGAAAAAGGAGCCTGCATCTTCCTCTCAAAACAGCCCTGAAGCCAGAGAAGAAAGGTGCTTAATTCTTCGTGATTGTTCAAATAATCTCACTAAGTCTAAATTAAAGTATTTGGTCCAAATTTGTCATATTAGAGACAGCTACCATGTTCTTTTCTGAAAGACATTGACATTAAGTTTTCTACAAGAAAAGGTATGTTGGTAGAGGAATAAATTGTGCTCCTGTTGACATGAAAAAAAAAGAAAACCGTAAGTCAAGATATGGCCAAACGAGTTTACTGTTTATTCCATCTGTCAAATGCTCCGTCCTCTCTCAGTACTAGCACTGAGCTTTGAGATCTGTAAAACAACTTTCAGTCTCAGCTTTGTGGTAATTACATATGCTGGAGGTTTAGAATACTTACTTTGTCTGTTAGCTTTTATGTTTAATAAACAGTCTGCACTTCTTTTGGTAAACATAAAATATGTTATCATAAAAAGGAGACCATATTAATGTCACTGCAGGAGAGCTAAAGAACATTTACAAAAGAGTATTTGCAAGCCCATTTCTTCTATACACTTCAGGTTTTAGTGAATCTGTTTTCAGGAGCCATTTTCAAATTGGAATTTAGCTTCTAAATATATGTCCAGATGGAAGCTGAAAACTTACTTTACGGTTTGCAAAACTACATCAGCTGGGGAGGAGAGGGGTTGTGACCATGGTACCCCTTCAATAGAGTAAACAGATTGAGTGCAGTGCATTTGCTGCAGAGTGAATGTTGGTGCAATGTATCTTCACTGTTTTTTAAAGTTCCGTGGGAGGAAAAAAAAGATTTCATGTTAATGTAAAGAACTGAGAATTAAAGCTTGTATGCCACATAATGGAATGAAATACCTGCTGTGACTATGGTGTGGAATACCCTGGTGAATAGTCTAAAGACACTTTACAGATTGTATTGACTCTAGAGCTATAAATAGCTTTTAAAAGTGGCCTGTGTTCTTATTTTGGAATGCCATCAAATGGATATAACAAAAGACCTGTGTTTTGCCCAGAAACAAAGTCATTTGAAGAAGGGAAAAAACATTAAAATTGTTTTCTTTTTGCCTTTTTTTAGCAGTTCAAGTAGCAATTCCAGCAGCAGGAAGGAGGAGGGTAGTGCTCCCTCAAATTCTTTCATCCCTTCTTTTCCCCGAGCTCCAAGCACTTCAGACTCTGTACGAGTGAAATGTAGAGAAATGCTCTCTGCAGCTCTCAGAACAGGAGGTGAGCTTTGTAGACTGTATTTTCAAGTTTATCTATTTTCTTCTCTTCTATTTCTGTCTTTCCCACTCTAATTTTCTCCTCCCCCGTAGGGTAGAATAAACCCTTTTTGTGTCTGTTTGTTTGTGTATATCCATAGGCCAGTTCTACCAAGTGCAAGTGGTGAGTAACCTTGACAGTGTGGAAATGTATCAAAATACATTTTTGTTGCTGGTAACATGGGACATTTTGTGGCTCAGTTCATCTGATAACTTTCCAACAGGGCAACTTCTTTTCAGGAAGGTTTTTGCCTCCTTTAATGCCTTATTTAAATATTTTTGCAGAAGCCGCTATTTTTTTTGTAACTCAGTCTTTTTGACTGAGAGAGTGCCACTATATACATGACTGCCTTTCTTAAACTAGAGGTCATATTTTGGAACGTTGCCTTTCTGTATTAATTTATTCTTGATGTTTCATTGAGATACTTGGAATAAGAGAGTCTTGTATTGTTCTTCATGCCTTTCGGGTATCTGTAAATTCCTTGACTGTTTTGGTTTGGGTTTTTTTCTCACCTCTCATGTACACTTGAGTGTGTTTACACTGACAAATTGAATGATATACTAGATAAGGAACAAACTGAAAGCTGGACTTCTCAGAATTACCTAATTTTTTTCTAGTGGGTCATGCTCTTCTACCAAACTTATGACTCAGCTCCTGTTTCTCTGTTCTTTGCTTAGTGTAACTTGACCCAGTGTAAATAGGCTTCTGAATCATCCATGTTTACCCCTTTAACTCTTTTATTCTTTCTTTTAATTTGTATGAATTCAGATACAGACAACAATGAAAGCTGACTAAATACCATGAATTTGTGGTCCTCTGGATATGTAGTTCATAGGCTTCTAAAGCAATTTGTGACCAGAAAGTTGCATGTAGCATCTTAGTATTCATAATTCTATGTAGTCTTAATTTTAGCTAGTTTTCCAAGAACCCTTTTTGATGTGTTGCTTTGTACAGCATATATAAACTGATGATCCATTGTCAAAAAATAAGGTTATTTTCTGGTTTTATGGCCTTCGGCATGAGATCTAAGGAGAAATGGTGTTTGAATTGCTCATTGAAGTACACCCATGCTGAAATGAGGGTAAAACACTGTATCTAATTTGCCCTTCAGCTATCATGGAAAAGCAGCTGTCTTTGTGAGTAAAGAGTTTTGCTCAGAAACAGTAAACAATTATCTTCAGAAATTGTAGTTCAAGTGTTGCATTATCTTCAAGACTGCCGTAGTCCATCTCTTCTAATTTACATGTTTTATGACACGTTTCTGCTTTGAACTTTAAAAAAAAAATCTAATAATACTGTTTCTGTTACTTAATTACTATGTTTCTAATAAAATCTTCCTCTTGCTTGAATGCAAAACATTTATTTGCTTATTCTTGTATTGTGTGGACTGAAACAATTGACTAAACACAATATAAAATGTTTCCTTTTTATAATAGTTTATTCTATGCACAGATATGCTGTGGAGATGGGTATTTGCCAAGCCTAATAGAATGTTTTAAATTTTTCTGTATAGCAATTTTTTTTTGTTTCTACTTGTGTCTGTAACTAGATGTCAGAATTTTTGGTTTTGTGAAAGGTTTTTAACTTCTTTAAACTTCTGTTGTGCTTCATTTCACTTATTCTTGTTCTTCCAATTAGTAAGTTTTGAAAGGATAAGTATGCAGTAAATTAAACTTACCTACACAAAAGGAAGACTTACTGCAGGTGTTTCATAATTTGCTGAGCTTCAGAGTGCTGAATAGGCTTTCAGGGATATAGAACACTGAGAGTTTCAGTTTGCTAATATTTTAGTATTTGTTTTCCTCAGATGATTATATTGCTATTGGTGCTGATGAAGAAGAGCTGGGTTCTCAGATTGAAGAAGATATCCTTTGTTGTATATCTGTGTGCTCTAGAACAGGAGTATTTTTAAAAGTGCTGATAATTTTAAAATTAATTAACTTGATCTATATATTGAGTATTTGTAAATTTCATGTAAAACTAAAATAGCAAACTGTGTTCAACACATCAGTACATAAATTTGGTGTTTAAAAAAAGAGTCCAACTGAAATGATTTGCCTTAAAACATGTAGCAATGCGTGTAGGTGAGTGTGTGGGGGGGGTTTTCAGCTCAGTATGTTTTTCTTGCAGCAGCAATCTTATGTCTTTCTGAAGCATTCTTACATAAAATGCTGTGCTCTTCTATGTTATTTAAAAACCTTTTCTTGTTAACAGTCTTTGTCTTTTTCTAATATCTTTCTTTAATTTTATACAAGGTTATTTCTAAATGAATTTTGAGTTTTTGAAAGGGAGGTTCTGGTAGCAATGTTTGAATAGTTCTAGAACAATGGTCTGGCCTTTTTTTCTAAAAAAAAAAAGTCACTGATCTGTCATTGTTTGAATATTTGGTTTGGAAATTAATTAAGGTCCAAGAACCTGGACATAAACTTATGGGTGACTTTTCACAGTTTCAGTTGAGAGCCTACTACCCAAAAATTCATGTTTCATGTGTTTAACTGTGATTAGGCTTCAGAAGGACATGAAGTCTACTGTGTTGAACAGGAAAGTGACTGTTGGTTAGGGACTTGATCAAAGTGAAGTACATTGCTTTAGAAAAGTTGCCCCCCAAAATGAATCCTTTATAGTGCTCTGTTTTACTTGTTGATGTTTTGCTCCTTAAATACAAAGCACCTATTTTTCAAGAATTAAAAAACACTGATATGAAATACAAAAATAGAGTACGAAGTAGAATAGCAAATCTCAAGGATGCAAAGAACCCTAACCTAAGGAAAAATGTATTATGTGGAAACATTCCTCCTGACAAGTTTGCCAAAATGACAGCAGAGGTAAGTAAAACATAGTCTTGAACTATTTCCCTATTGGACTAACATCCTGGCTTGTATTTACTAGCCATAAAAGTAATTTATGTAAGCTGCCCACAATTCTGAAAGACTGTGGCTTGTTTGTGGCTTGCACAGCCTAAATTACAGGGCTTTGTTGAGGCAGAGGCCATGAAAGTGGTGTCTGTTGTTGGATGCTAAATGTCTGACTTTTGGATGTAAGTCAGAAGGCAGGTAAGCTGTTGCTATCTCGAAACATGGCATGTTTTTAAAAGGCCACATGATATACTGGTAATAGTGTTTTAAGTTTAGGAAGATGTAAATATGACTGGCTAGTGACTCCAAGCTGCTTATCCGTTCATGTTTCTGGATATTTGTTAGTCTGTCTTGCCATTTGTTTTTCAAATGCTGACCTCTGCAGTTGCACTCCTATGCAAGGTATCGCTTTGTGGATTTAAGGATCTGTCCCCTCTTCTGTTGTCATTTGCAGTATTTATTTAAAACTTTTATGTATCTTGAATACTCCAAGTGATCTTGAAGGAAACTCTTACTAATAAATAAAAAAAAACATAAATGACAGGGGAGAAGCTAGGAAAATTGCCCTTTAAATCAAATTAAATTTAAATTATTGAAAGAACATTTTGGACACTTGAATAAAATTTCCCATTCAGATCATCACTGTCTTTGCAAATAAAAATAAATCTGGAAAGTCAAATGAAAAATTTTATTTTTTGGGAGAGAAAAATGGAAGCGCAGTTAACATCTTGTTTCAGTGTTGTAGTTCTGCTTCTATATGTTGGATTCTACCCCCCCAAATCAGGTACAAAGGAGACTGAAAGATATTAAATTTTTGATCAACTAATGAAAATCATTATTATTCCAAAAGAAAAATTTTTGTGATGGTTTTTTTTGGTTGGTTGGGATTATTTTGCTGTAGCTTTACATAAAGGTTAGGGCAAACAGACTGGTAAAAGAATGTATAAAAAAAAGGAAATTGTACCTTCAGTATGTGGGGTTTTTTCCCACATGTTTTTGTATGGATGCACAAACATATATTTTGTGTTGTCCAATGCCTATTCTTTGTTTAATTAATGTCTTGGATTAAAATGTTAAAGGCTAAAAAACCCTTTAGTGTTAAGATTACTTCTGAAGTGAAACAGCGTTAATACAAGATTTGCATTTCACATCTATGTGGGATGTGGAGTAAAACTTTATTGAAGAAAAATGAAACAAATAGTTTTCTAGATTACTAGACATTGTGGAGAACCTACACACTAGAACTGTTTGAAAGGAAATAGAACATTGGTGATTCTGAGCTCCTTGGTTAGTGTTTTGAAGCGAAGTGTATATGATTTCCTGTTGCATATGGTAAATTATGACCGTACTGTATTTTTTAGGACAGATATGCAAATAATCAAAATAGTGTAAATTTTTTCCTGTAATAGTCCTATGTAGGTCAATGAGATAATTATCCAAGGATCTAACCTAGGGAGAGGATCTTTTTTGCCCTTCTGGAGAGCTTTTAAGTCCTCTCTCTTATATTAAATGCATTTGCAGAGAAATGTTTCTAGATGTTTGACGTTGTAACTTTTACAGATTTTTTTTCCCCCCATCTGCGTTTAAAAAAAAGAACATTTTTAACTTTTTGTAGCTTCTGTACTGTGAAATATCCCAACTGAAGTCTTGTAAAATTAAAAATGTGTAGAAATTCAGTGCCTTTTAGTAGAGTTGTTGTTCATGGATTCTAAATAAAAAATGGTATTGGCTCACACAGTTGTAACTTGTTTTAAAGCAAAAACTCTCTAGTAAACTCTGTCTGCTCTTTCTCCTTAACAGGAAATGGCAAGTGATGAACTGAAAGAAATGCGCAAAAATCTGACCAAAGAAGCTATCAGAGAGCACCAGATGGCTAAAACAGGAGGTACCCAAACTGATCTGTTTACATGTGGCAAGTGCAAAAAGAAGAACTGTACATACACCCAGGTGCGTGGTTGTTCAGACTCTTCATTTTCCTTTTTCAAAACTTAAGTCCTATATAAAGATTGTCAGAGAAAAAAAATTGGAATTACAAAATGAACTTTTAACAAAATGCTGACCAAAATTACAAAATGTGAAGGTACGTGGATGCACTTAGGTGTGCTTACATAAAGAGTGTATGTTGTATTTATTTGCCAAAGATTTTATGTAAAGCCAAGTGGAATATCTGTATAGGGTGGAGCTTCAGTTTCTTTGCAATGCTGGGTTTTTGCTAACTCTTTTTATCACATTTTATTAATATGTTTTTGTGTGGAGGAGAGATAACATACTGTTTTTAATGTGTGTAAACTTTTTTGTACTGAAGGACTAAATAGAAGAAAATTATATATATGTATATACACATGTATCTTTATTGTACCATTTGACTAACCCTAGGCCCTGATTTACAGTCATTCCTACAACTGCAAGAAGAAGGGCTTTAATTTGTTAAACAGTGCTTCAGGGAATGTAATTTTTAGGATCAGCTTCATTTATAATTTAATATTGTGTATCAGATACTTTAAGTAGAAAGCTGTTTTTCAATCATGAGACTTTTAAGCCTTTACATTGGTAAATATGTGTAAAGCTGTACTGAACATGTAGCCTTCTGTAGTGCAGAATCTTTTCCTAGAAATAAGTGCACAGTTTCAATGCCGAAATTGATATTTTAGTGCTACTAAATCTGTCAAAATCTAAGTTTATGATGGCTTTATAGTTAGAAAGAACCCCAGTTTCAGTTGTTGAGTAAAGTTCACTTGTATTTTGATCGAAATTTGCTTCATTAATATTAAACTGTGATTTAAACACTTACATGAACACACACTAACAAAAATTGAAGATACTAATTTTCTTTTTCCACTCTGTCTCTTGCCTTTGCCAAAGGTTCAAACCCGCAGTGCTGATGAACCCATGACAACATTTGTTGTCTGTAATGAATGTGGAAACAGATGGAAGGTAAGACTGTTAGACTGCTCTGCATATTTGATAGCAGGCAGCCAGGCTCTGTGGTTAATTTTGGTTTACAGTAAATGAGACAAATAACTTTCTGTTGACTTTTAGTTATTTCTTAGCCCATTAACGATATTCCATGTTAATATTGCAAAATACCTTTGAATTAAAAATACATTTTTGACTGAAGTTGTGAGATCACACAAGTAAGGCAGTGACAAAGGGGGAGAGAAGTCAGGATGTTGACCTAGTCCTTGCAACATTTGCCATACAAAGTAGTGACAAGTTAGTCAGTCACTGTGTTAGTTTTCTCTTTCCTCGCCCAAAGATGATCTAACTGGTTTTAATCTCCAAGTTGATGAGTGGAATAGACTTTTTTAGACTTTTTGTTGTTGTTGTTGTCTCTGTTTTTTGCTACTCTGAAAAGAAGAGGGGGGATAATAAAGAGATTTGACTACTACTATATTCCTGTGTCATCGTAAGTGTAGGGCAGTGATAACTTGATTTAATTTTTTTTAAGTTCAGGAAATGGGAGGTAGTCCAATAAAGTGGAGAAATGAAATGAAGGCCTGTAATATTTACAATTTAAGATGTGATAGCATGCAATGGGAAGCATGAAACCCTCATTCTGTTATTTTTCTGTGTTAAGAATGCTGCAGCTCTGCAGAGCCATGACACAGCATACGTTAAGATTGCCACATAAAAAAAATACTTTATGCATCTTGTTTTACATATCTTATTACTGAATATTGTTCAAATCTGTATTCCAAGATATCCAATTAATATGTAAAGCTTAGAAATTGTTTGATGCAGTACCTGGAAAAGTTCATTTGTCCTTAAAACCTTCCATAATGTGGTAGTTAGAGAAGTGTCCATATAGAGATGTCTGAGTGAAGGAATGGTTGCGATATAAGCAAATGCTGTAACTAGTAATTTCCATTTCCTAAGTATGGTGTTGTATGCCTGTTTCTTCTTGCAAAGATGTAGAACTAAGCTGTATAAAGATCTCATAAAAAATTCTTTTCTTTTGACAGTTCTGTTAGAAGAAGAAATTGTCAAGACATCTGGACCAGTATGAAAGAGGATTTTGTAATTAGCTTTAAAAACTAGGCTAAGCTTTTAGCTTCCTGCAAATGAGAGGGGTTTTTGGTTTTCTTTCTCTTTTTTTTTTTTCTTTAAAGCAACATACATGCCTGAAGTTAGCCTTTGTTTTGACATAACCATCATTTCCTTAAATGCCTTCCTATAGCTGATAGTCAGTAGGGCCAGGTTGCTCAATTGTATGGTGAATTTTAAAATATTTTTTCATTTTTATAAGTAAGTTGACATTAAACTTTTACCAATTAAATATTTTGGTAATTGTCTTGGGTTTTTTTCTAACTATGTGAATAATGTACCGTATTTTTTGTGTTCTGAAATATACATGCTCCTCCCATGTGTATTTTGCCTTTCTACATTTGTTCAGTTGTAAGAATGGAATTTCTTTCTTGCTGCTGTGTTCACTAGCTTTGCAAAGAGAAAAGGTATATCAGTTCCTCGTTACTTAAACTCCGTTGTTAGCTCAATCACAATTCAGTTAACTCTAGCTTGTGTGTACTGTTTCTGGACTAGGACTAAATTTGGGTCATAGGGTTTGAAAATTTATTAGTGGATATGATGACCTCTTTTGCAGTGGTTGATTAAGCTTGTTTATATAACCAGCTTCGATTGATTTTTTTGGGCAATATTTTATTGCCCAAAGCATGTATTTTACATTCTATCAGTAGGTTTTATTTCCAGGAATGCCTTAAAATAGTTAAATCTGATTTGAGTATTCAGTCTTGCTTAATGTGCTTGACAACCAAATTGGTTTTAGACTTTGTAAATGAGCAGAGGCATTGTGTCGTGGGCTGCCCTAATAACACCAGCTAACCAATTCATTACATTATAAACTGGCTGGGGAGGTAATACTATATTCCCTTCATATAAATGACATTGATTTTGTTCTTGAACTGAATTTTGAATTATAGGGTATCTGATGTCAACCATAGACCTGCAGGTGGAAATAAATTATTAAAGTTACGCTCTTTTCCATATGTGGAATGGTATAAATACTGCATTTTTAGAGTTTGGTTTTCAGCAGTGCACATGCTTAGAAGTATTTTCAAATGTGTTTTCAAGGAAAAACATGACAACATGACTTTAAGTACTAATTTTATATTACTTAATTTATTGAAGCCTGGGGCTTGAGGAGGTCTATTCTGGCAACGTATTAAGTATTCATGGGGGGTTGGGAAGAGTATTTGCGATTGCTGGAGAATAAATTCCATGACTGTAAAGGAAAAACAAGATTCTCTATGTTGAATGTCTTTTGTGTGATGGTGGCAGTTGTAACAAATGAGTTGGAAATAGTATGATGACACTTGAGCTTTGTCAGACAAGAACTGTTTGGCAAATACTTTATAGAGCAAACTTTTCCAGTCAACCTGTGCAAGGAAGGAAACATGACTTTTCTGCTGAGGGGAAAACCAATTAAAATAGAAAAAGTTTTGTTATAAACCTTTTTCCAGGCAGAAAATTGCTCAGCATTTAAAGTTTCTTGCATAGCTTTTTATATATAAACATTTTAACCCAACTTATATTAATGCCCTTCAGAAAACATTCTTTCTTTCAACTAAGAGCATGAGTTTATTTTTAAGCCTGTGTGTAGGTCCTTTGGCAGGATTACTTCCTAAGAGTTACTTAAAGATGCACAATTGCCTTTTTTTTTTTTTTAAGTTGTTAAAGACTATAAACTAATGACAGACATTTACTATCAGTTAGAGTGCTTTGTTTGGGGACCTTTCTAAAGGAACAAGTCCAAAAAATCGTGTTAAAAATGATTGGAAATTGGATGCCAGGTAGACCTGAATTTTCACAGCTGTTCACAACACAAATACGCAGGGCAGGCACAAGTTGGTTTGCATAACCTTCCTCACGCTACGTGTCCTTTAATCTTTATGCCTGATTGTGACACTTAAGAAAAATATCTTTTGAGAAAATATAACAACTGTCTTTCTGTACTCACCAAGTTATATCTGGACTTTATTAAAACAATTAGAACTATGGTAGTGCTTTCTGTGATGTAGATGTGTCCAAGTAGGAGTTGAAATAAAATGCAGCCTTCACTCTTCCCTCTTCTGTCCCCAACGTAAAAAGAACAGTTTCCTTTGCCCAGCAGAAGACGAATTCCAAGAACTGGATCCAACAATACATCTATTCTATTCATGCTTTATTTTGATTATCTAAATCCAAAATTAAAACTCTCTAAAAGTGAGCTTTGGATGCACCTCTGTTCAGCAGTTTTCTCAGCTGTCTGAAGTTGCCCTCCTCTGTCAGAGGGGGTGCAAAGTCTGAAGGATGTATAGGAGAAGGATGCAGAGATGGGACTAGGGCTGTCTCTTTTATTCAGTTGGCTGGCTTGTCTGCTGAGCTGCAGTTGTGCCATGACTGACCCAGTACATTCAGATATTTTATGCAGTGAAAACATGCTGGCAGAACTGGTGATGAATCTCTCCCATCTGAGAATAGCAGGTTTGTTATTATCTTTATCGACACTTGATTTCTCTCAGATGAAACATAGTTACTCTATAATTTAAGCTAGTTTTTACACTAATCTAGTAGAGAGAAAGAGGGGGCCACATTCCTTTTAAAGTGTGTGTGTGTAGTTCCAATCTTCTGTAAGCAAGGCTAGAGGATTCTGCTCAGAAAACACAACTTTTTTATCCCTCATTACAAGACATTTCCTCTTATATAAGACATTTCCTTATATATTCTGTTATCTCCTTCAGGAGAAAGTATAGGTTTTAAAATACCTTGTACTGAATAGTTCTTTTTGACTACCACTATGTAGAAGGTAAATATCGGCCCAGTGATCTTGGCTTTTGTGAATCCCACGCTGCAGCCCTATTGCACTTTCCAGGCATTGCAAAGGAAGTACCTAGTTTTTATCCAGAGTGCAGGATTCCACTTGTGGTTACATACGTGAATTTTAAATCGAAACTTGCAACCCACAGTAGCCTGGGCAAAACTGAAATTCATAAACATGAAGTCTTTGTTCTGCAAAATGTGGTTGTATTACCTTTCAAGCACATGCCTTTGGAAATAGATCTTGAAATAACAGTCGTATAAACAACCTGAGGAGTTTCACCTCTTTAACTACAATTTCTTACAGCTGTATCGATAGATAATCACTAATCTTGAATTGTTTTACTGTTTTAAAAGGTTTGGGATTAATTTAGTTACAACATTAGTATAGCAAATCTTTCATTAGTGTCATTGAAACAATACTCATACCTTTTATAGCAGAAGACACATGCTCCTAAGTACTGCTTAGAGCAAAGTTGTTAAAAATTTACTTCACATTGTGAGAGTCTTTCTCATCACTTTCTCTTTTTTCAGATATGCTTTGTAATCATCATCATCATCATCATGGCTAGGCTTCGCGAACGAAGATTTGGGAAGGGCTCTACCCACGTTTCTTGCAAGCGCGTTGGTGGCTAAAAAGGCCAATACGAGAAAGGCATGTCCGGTTGCAAAAGACACAGTAGAAAGACTCCTTAGGTGGTATATTCTGTAAGGCTCGATTCTTTCTGCGTTGTCTTTTCTCCTCAAGGGTGATCCTGTGTGCTTTCTCAAAAGCATCAGCAGCGTTATAAATGGTTTGTCTCCAGGCCTCCCGATTGGAGGCCAGAGTAGACCAGTTATGGTGATCAATATGGCCAAGGCTGAGTTGTTGCTTCAGGGAGTCCTTGTATCTTTTCTTCGGGGCTCCTCTCTTGCGGCAGCCAGTGGCAAGTTCACCGTAAAGCAGGATCTTGGGGAGGCGGTGGTCCTTCATCCTAGAGACGTGCCCAGCCCAACGCAGCTGTGTTCTCAGCAACATGGCCTCAATACTTGTGATTGCTGCCTGTTCGAGAACAGATGTATTGGTCACATAGTCTGACCAGTGGATGTTTAGGATTGTGCGGAGACAGCGTTGATGGAAGCGTTCTAGGAGTCGCAGGTGGTGGCGGTAGATGACCCATGATTCGGAGCCATATAAAAGAGTAGACAGCACAATGGCTCTGTAAACACTGATCTTGGTACTTTTCTTCAAGTGTTTATTTCGCCAGACTCTTTTATGAAGCTTTCCAAAAGCACTATATGCCTTTGCTAACCTGTTATCTATCTCCCCGTCAATCTCACCATCCGAGGAATGAGGCTGCCTAGGTAATTAAACTGTTGGACTGATTTGAGTTCTGATTGACCGATGGTGATGTGGGGATGATGGGGGACTTCCTGAGGTGCAGGTTGATGGAGAACTTCAGTCTTCTTTAGGCTGACTTCCAGCCCAAAGAGCTCAGCAGCGTCTGCAAAGCAGGATGTTAAACGCTGCAGGGCTGCTTCTGTGTGGGCGACGAGGGCGGCGTCATCAGCATAAAGCAGCTCCCGGACAAGATAGTTTAGGGTCTTGGTGTGGGCCTTCAGTTGCCTTAGGTTGAATAGGCTTCCGTCAGTACGATATCGTATGTAGATACCGTCCTGATCATCGAGGTCTGCCGTGGCCCTTTGGAGCATCATGCTGAAAAAGACTGTGAATAGGGTAGGAGCGAGAACGCAACCTTGTTTCACACCATTCTTTATTAGAAAGGGCTCAGAAAGTGCGTTGCCATATCTGACTTGGCCGTGCTGATCCTCATGAATGCTTTGTAATAAGAAACTGCATAAGTACATGATGCTTGTGTGATAAATTTTAATCTAACTTTTATATAGTAAAGCCCTTCAGAGTACCTACATATATGGGGTTTTTTTCCTTCGTTTATATTGTGCTAATGACTTTGGAATTTAAAGGTCACTGTAAAGCACAATATGTTGGCTGAAGAAGCCCATGCAATTTTAATAGTGCTCAGCAGGCTGGTGAAAAAGAGCAATCTTTAACAGTATGCATGTTCTGTGGGAGTTACTGCTTTATGATGTGCAGACATTGAAGGAAGAATGCCAGTGGACTGGAAAGTTGTTAGAGCTTAATGATATCCTGCAGTTAGATAAATGCCAAGGCAAACCAACCGTGCTCATTTTCAAGCTAGGATAAATTGATTTTGTGATAATTTCTTGATTAATTATAAATAATATGATTATTTTCTCCTGCTATTCATGTAACAGCTTGTCTATGGTAACTTCTCCTTTTCAGTGCACCTCGCTTTTGCCCTGAGAACTTTGTGCATCATGAGCAAGTATGTATCTTCCCCCTCCTCCTCCCACCTCCATGACTTACTTCAATTAAATCCAGCATTAACCAGCCACAAAATAGCAAGATATGTAGGGGAGTGGGTTGTTTGGGTTTTTAGGAAATACTGTCAGGATATCTAGGAATCTGCATTCTGCCGTTGGTGTTGGGTGCAAGCTTAACTCTAAAACACAGCATTAAAATTTGTTAAGATATTTCAGGAAAAACAGATTGCAAATGTCAACATATTGTAATACAGAAGTAAAATGAAAATTGTCTGGAGATTTTTAATTGTTTAGAAGTTGAAAAGTAAGCTTAGAAATTATTACTTTCTTATTTTAATAATTTAATGTTAACCATAGAACTACCCAAACCATTATAGGTTTCTCTCTCCTCTGATTTCATTGCATTTTTTTTCTTCTTTTTCTTGCAGAATAATAGAATTTACCGTTTGATATGAAGTGTGAGTGTTTGGTCTGTCTTTCGGCTTTTAATGAAGTATCTTTGCAGGGAAGAGAAATAACTTAAAAGAAATTAAATCCTCCATTTCATGAGATGACGTCCTTTGAAGTTTTTGTCATCTAGACATATCATTTTTCCAGCAAGCTTAATTTGACCTAGTTAAACTTAATTTGTCAGCTTAAGAGTTTTAGAGCACTCTTACCTGCCCTGATTAAAAGAACTACATTGTCAGTTCAACTGTAAACTCCCTATGAATGCTACCTTATGAAGAGATCTAGTTTGTTTTATTGAAGTTACTACTTATCATGTAATACTTCATGTAAAATGAAATTGTATTGATAGTACTTTGGGTGTGTTTAATAAAAATTCAGCTGAGATAACCAGTGTTGATAGGTTAAGCAGTGGCAAACATTAACTGAATTGTGTCTTAAGTTGCTATATATGGAAGGATTTCCTCTTAGCTTAGTCATCCAGCATTGTGCTACAGAGGGCAAAAACACTTTGATTTGCTCTCTCTAGGTTTTTTTTGTTTACTTTTTTGTGCTGACATATTAAATGGTGTTATAGTGTTGGAAGGAGGTGATGAAAACTAGTCATGGATTAATAGACTGATTTGGGTGGTAATGGAACTTAACCCAGTACCAACCCCCTGCCATGGGCAGGGATACCTCCTACTAGACTAGGTTGCTCAGTGCCCCATCCAACCTGGCCTTGAACCGGTCCATAGTATTGTTAACTTACCATGTATTGGGTCTTCTCCTGTGGTGCTGTGTAATGAAATATCTCATCATTAATTTGTTTAATAATGCAGATGCAGTAAGAGGAGAATATGTCTCCTGCCAAGGGTGTTGAGGAAACAATTAAATTGATCTCTCAAGTTCTATTGTGTTATTCCCATTTCTTTTTTTAGAGAAAATCCCCATTTTGTACTTCCCATAGTGCTGGAATTAGGCAAAGAGTAGGTTTTGGAAAGGCTACAGTACACATCATTGAAATATGCCTGTCTGGTTCTCCTCTTCTAGGGGTATTTTTTTTTCATTCTGTTTTCCATATATAGTTTCGTAACTATATGTGCCATTTGGTTCATTTAAATAAATAGGCCGGAAAAAATACAATTCAGTGGAAATCCACTATAAGCTCCAGAGTTTAGTATAGTGGAATTGTAGTGAATCTTGTAGTTTAAAAGAAAGGAGATATTAGAATTACAGACCTACACATAGATTATGTGGATTCAACTTACTTTCTTCCTGGTATTTCCTGTGGTTAATGGTTTAGAGATATGACGAGAAATCAAGTGTAATGCTTTGGAGATTCCAGTAAATGAACATGGTTTATTACTGGATAGAGCTGGTGCTGTCAGACAGTCTGAAATAGTGCTGTGTCAGAACACAACAGTTCAAGCTTTCTGCTTTTATTAATTAAATTGTGTGTGTGGGTAATAGAAACCTTATAAGATCTGTCAGGTAATGGGGGAGTTTAATATGTACAAAACCAAGATGGCTGATACTGCTATCCTCTTGGGAGTGAATAGTGAAGGATTTTACATATACCTACTGAGGGAAAAGAAGAATATGTGACAATTCTTGTGCTTTATTTTGGAATTTGAATGCCCAGACACATCTTCCTCTGAAGTAAATAATTTAACTTTATAAACATCAACTATAGGAACTTAATGCTTTCAGCAGATTTTTGTAGTAAAATAATAACTCTTCATCAAAAGTTTTTTTTTTTTTATAGGCAGCATTATTTCAACCAGCAACTTTCATAAACTTGAGATTGCTGTGCTGATTTCCGTTAGCACACCGTGTACACGTTACTTATACCAAAACAAGTGGAGTGTACCTATGCCAGGTATGATGGCATTGCCTGGAGTAAGTAACACAGTATTGACAGTAATATTTTTAACTTGGGTCACAGTTTGAATGGGGCAACTGATTTAATTTTCAAGACAATTCTAACACTCCACTAAAAATTAATTTTAGTTTTCATGCTCAGTTGGCATTTGTACCTCAGACACACATTGTAACAATTTTGCTTCCGAGTTGTGTGCTGTGTTTGAAAAAATACTGCATTTTTGAACAACATTTTCTCTTCATTGTTTTCATTCCCTTTTGGAAAATAACACTGAATTTGATCAGAAACCATATTTAGCTGATTGTGACAGAGCCTGTCAGTGCGGATTTAAATAATTCAGTCTGTAGTAAAACTTGCCTGAGTTATTTTCAGGTGGATATCTGATTAATGCTAAATTCCCTGTGGATTTGTGTAGCCCAGAGTTCCATTTGTTTTAAAACAAATACATTTAAGAAAAAATTCTATGCTTCAACAGGTTTTTCAGATAAGGACCGAAGCAAGTCCTTATAAATAGCAGAGTTCATAAACCGTGGGTAAGAGTCTCTGTGCATTAAGGTATAGATTTGAAGCTGTGCGTCATCAAAGGTGTGTTGTGAGGGTTCCAGCATATTTCGGTTAATCACTTCTCTTACTCTGGAGTCCAGACTGACCTGTGTATTAAAATAGAAAGTCACATAAATAATAGTGATGAATAGTACAGGTGGGGTTTTAGGTTTCTTTTATAGATTGAAAAAGCGATCTTTTTTATCCATTTCAGCTGGTGTCCTCCAAGAGTGTAAAAACTGATAAATATACTTAGGCAAAATTGACTGTGTTAAAATTTGGAAGTAGTAATATCTTGACTATGGATACAGAAATGTCTTCACTGAGGTATCTTACTTGAACAAGGCTGCCTGCAATCCCATTATTACTGAAGCCTTAGAGACGGGTGGGTTATTTTCAGACCAACTTCCTGCTCTGTGGTAGAGAGAATTTGTAATTTTTTGTGACTGTTCATTTCCTGGAGAGTTAGTGCTCTTGTAAAGAGCCTGAATTTGGAGTAAGCAGTATGACGCAGTCGGAAAATGTAACCTGGGAAGCTGTTGCTTAATCAAATTCCTGTTAAAAAGCAGGGTGAATTGATGTGAACCACAGATATGGTTATATAATAATTCCATACAACATACAAGTAATGTAATTTTTTCTTTCTACAAGGCTCTAGTGTCTGTAGAAAGACTTTAGTATTACGAGAGTAGACCGACTAGGTTTAAACAGTATTTTTATAAGTACGTAAGTATAGCTTGCACCACAGACAATTAAGTTGCAGTTTTGCAAGGATATTGAAAGGTTTAAAATTCCAGCCTGCTTGGCAGTTCAAACTGAACAGAGGTGTCTTTTAAGCTTGACATATTTGCTAACAGTGAAGTGACAAGTAGTTTTAAAAATTTTCAGAAAGTTGTTGTGTTTGTTCTATGGCATATTTTGTCAGCTGCTTTTCGAGCAATTTGCAAATAACACTTTATTTGTGGTTAATGTGCTTTTGGAGAGACACATACACCACCTTCCTAGTGCAACAAGAAAAGAAACTTTGTCCAACAGATGAAATTTAAGTTTAGCAAGGATAACATGATCATCTGTGTATTTGTGCCTCAATCTAAAAATTCCATGTCAGCATGCCATGGTAGCATAGGATGCACTTTCTTACAACCAGTGAAAGTAGTTTTGACCATTTCACCTCAGTGATGGGTGCCTCCTTCCCCTAAATCTCTACTTGATGGAAGTGCACTTGGAGTTGTGGAAAAAGTTCTCCCTGAGTACTGGTGTAGCCTTAAACAAGTTAGAACTTCTGTGCTAAGCAACATCAAAGAACATATGAGGAAAAGTAATATACCTCTTTTGGAGAAAGGATAGAAATATAATCTTCATAAATTAGTCTTGCTTTTTCTTCAATGACACTTTTGTTGGATTCTTGCTTTAGTTCCTCACAGGCCATCCAGAAAAGCATGTTTTCCTCGCTGAATTCTGTTCGTAGAAATTCACGAAAAGCATTTCTGCCAGCTGGTGTAAGCATCAACTTGTCAAATGACTGAGCCCAGGCATTTACTTCTTCAAGAGTAGGAGCAGGGCTTGAGGAGGAAGAAGAGCACAAGAAGAGAGAAATAAGTGATTGTTACTCAAGCTGTTTGCAGCTGGGAGGAGGTACATGCCATCACAATGGAACAAAATCGTAAGGTTCTTGGGGCTCTGATTCCTCACTGGAACTATCCAAGTGCAAACTCTAGTAAATACATTTATAAGATGTTTTCTGAAGGTGTGCTTATCAGAAGCTCTGATGCAGATGATTGCCAGTGCTTTGATGCAGAAATTGCAGTTTACTGCTCAAAGTAATTGCAACAAAGAAGTACCTCTGCAACAGCTAAGTGTTTTTTCTATACCTAATAATCCTTGTTGTTGTTAAAAATCGTTAAAAATTGAATGAAAATCTGTATAAAGAAGCAATGATTCAAACACTGTAAAAGGTACCCACCTGTATATTACCATTTTGCAGTTGCTTTTTCCTGTTTGAGCAGTTCTGAAGAGACTGTTGCTTAACTCTTGGGAGGATCTGAGCTCCTTTTTATGTTTATTATTTTTGTAAGGCTGAGCACTGCTAGTTAACCTCATTATATAGTAGCTGGTGGGATGTATTTTCAAATTATTTCAGAAAAAAGGGAGACTGTTTACAATGTTAGCTTTGATCTGTCATGTTATGAGAGTAGTTACGTGTGGTTACATGCTGCATATAAACAAGGTAAAATATTATAGATCAGACCTTTGGAGGTAAAAACCAGATGACTAGTAGCTAATAGTTATTTTCATGTTTCAGGTAATTCACTGAAATTACTTAATGTGGTTTGTTGGGTTTGTTTCATTTTAGCTTGACAGAACACTTAATAAAGACCATACCTTTCCTCACAGTTTGGAATACCCTCTGCTTGTAGTTCATGAGATGTTGTCCTTGCTCTCTCTTCATCTTGATTTCTAACAGTAAGGCTGCAAGGTAGCAAACAAAATTTTAGACAACTTTGTAGAGAAAAAGGCTGAACATAGATATTAAAAAAAAATAAATAAAAAAGCGAAAAGGACAGAAGCCAATGACAGCCACATTAGCCATAGTTAAACTCTGACCTTAATTTTACAGTTGTATAAACTTGGCAAACTTGAATGTAGCTGAATGCTGTTTGATATTGTATCACATAGACTTTCAACAGAGGGATCATAGATCCATAGAATATCTCAATTGTAAGGGACCCATAAAGAATCATCAGGTCCAGTTCCCTATATATGTGTATACACAAGTATATATGTATATGCGATATATATGTATACATGCCTACCCTTTATTACATATCAAATCTATTCTCCGTTGATGCTTATTATACTGTGTATGCTCAATGCACTGTTTTTACTTAGGTTAGACTTGATGCACTGGTTTTATGTGAGTTAGATTTAAAGGTAGGTGGATTTGAATTTGTTTATTTAATTTTTTTTTCCTCCTTGGCTATTTTTTTTATATCCATAGAGCACAATGAGGGCCAAGACTCTGGTTTGGAGTGGTAATACCATGTTACAGGAAAGCCAGAGTTCAGAAGCTGGATATAAGTTTTAAGTAAGCTAGAGACTTCCATATGTGATGTTGGAAAGGTAAGCATCTTTCAGAGTTAAGATGTAGATATAGCCAGATTGTGTGGTAATTGATTGCAGCTTTAAGAAAGTTCTAGTATATACTTCAAAATGTGAATGAGGCCTGGAGCACAGAGTGGATCTATCATTGCTGAATATTGTTTTGAATATGTCTGACTGGAAGCACTTGTTTGTAGCATTATCAAAAAAAAAAGTTTGCTGCAATCGCTAGCGGTGTCCCATGGAAGGATAGCTGTCATGCTGCTTTCATCAAATGTTAGCTTAGATGGCTCTAGTTTGTAAAAATTTCTTTTGTAGTTGTAAATGATTCTTTTTCGTTTGAAACTGGATTTGAGAAAATACATTTTGTTTTTAGGAAATGGAGACTACATTCCAGTATATCTAGGTCTTCATAACTTAGTGAGAAATGCATGTGCGTACACACAGACATTCATATAATCTGTAAAGCTGCTTAAAATATGTCAAGAAGAAAAGGTCCCAGTGAATTATAATCTGTAATTTATATGAAATGGGTCCTCCAGCTGAAATAAAGCAACACAGTTGTTATCATTTGATAAATATTAAACTTAATTTCTTCATTTGTATCTTACCTTTCATCCATGCAGATGTTCTAAGTTTTGTTACCTTAATCCTTAAGAGTCTCATTTATCTCTAATAAGATTTTTTGTTAAACCAGTTGATTTTTCTGCCCTTTTTGCCTTCTAAACTCTTGGCTAAGTCTTCTTTGCAGTCTTACTATTTACTAGGTATCTCCTTCTACTGCTTTGCCTACTCTTAGTCCATAATTTGCAGAGACCTGCTTTTTTCTTTGCCAGGGCAGTCCATGCATTGAAGAGGTAGGAAAGGTTTCCTATTGGAGAGCAGATATTGCAAACAGTTTTTTCAGCAACATCTGAACCATACATTCAAACCAATGAACTATTTCAATTTACCTTTCCAGAAAAAAAGAAAAAAGTAAGTAGTAAACCTAGTTCTCTATTCTTTTGGGTTATATAGGTCTGAAGCATTTACTACCTTTTTTATATTTTTTGAATATATAAAGTGATATATTATGTATTCCTCCTCACATACAGACAAGAAGTGATATTCTTGTCATAGCTATTTTTGGATTTAGGGGAACCAACAGATCCAATAGAAAGGATTACAGTCTTCATAGGTTAATGCACAAAAGGGGAAAAAGACAAAAGAAATAACAAAAGCTTCCCTAAGGGAACACACCATGTCTCAGAAAATTACTTACAGGCAGGTTCTTTCCCTAGAAATGTAAACAATAAAGAGACTAGTGCAACACTACATCCTCTCAGGATCTGGAAGAGTAACAGCCTGGAGGCTTGAGTTTTGGCTGTAGGAATGAACACAGGCTCTGAGCATCCAGCTGAGAAACTCATTTAACTTCATTCTAAATCTACTATTAAGAGTATGCTGAATATTGGATGTTCAGCAGCTCAGCTGCATGACTCATATAGACTGTTATTTTTATTCTTATTCATAATTTTTCTGTTCCAAGTGCATGGGCTATTTTGAGGGAAAGGGTCTATGAACAGGGAATATAAATAGCTTAATTACGGTTTGTTTTGCATTTCTTGCTACTAGAAAACAATTGTTCTCAACAAAAAATAAATCAGGAATTATTTTAAAGCTAAAACAAGCTGCTCTGTTTCAGAGCCTGTATTGGTTTCCCAGATGATTCTGAAACGCAAATAGGAGTTTTAAGTATCATGAAATTTGGGTACTTTCACACACCCTATTGAGTAAATTGCTTTCTTTGAATTGTTTGAATAGTGACATGCACAGAAAATGAGCATTCTGGAAAATATCAGGTAAAATGTCAAAAAATGCACTTTATCAACAATTTAAAAGGTAAAATGCAAATTTTTTGTACTCTGACTTAGATAAATGCATCTTATTTTTCCCTTTTATGGAAAAACATGTTTGTGTAATGAAGCTCTGGACTGAGCCACTTGCAATTGCACTGGACAGATGTTGAGATGGCACTGGAATTTGTATGGGATGCTTTAACATAGATGTCATTCTGCAAGGTAGCAAACTCTGATCCAGCACAGGCACAGTACCTAATAGCTCTTTAAATTCTACCTTAGTTTACCTCTAAGCACCTGCTGAAAAGCTTTTTAGGATCAAAGCCAGAGTACTGGGCATTTTGCAAAAAACCTCTCCAAGCAGTCTTTTATCCTTGCAAAATATTCACTGTTTGAATTAGGGAGGGCAGAATTTTGGGTGTCTTGGCTTCTGCTGAGCTAAGTACCAATACCAAAGAAACAATCAGCCTGCTCTTCCCCTACCTTCTAATAGTGTTCTCCAAAGCATTTGCCACGAGGTGCTGTTGGAGAACTGGTGGAATAGATTCCTAGCGTGGGCTCTAAGTCTATTTATGACTTCTTCCCTTCACCCCAGTGCCAGGTTTGCTTCTTCTGAAGTGGTCAAGTGGTGGATAGTGAGTTTATAAGATGCACTCTGCTTGCTATCAGTGTTTTGGTTGAACTCCTATGGCTGTTCAAGACTTTTTCTTTATTTCAATGCAAGTTCTGGTCTCATCCACTAAGCAGATATAGATACAGTATGGAAAGATTTACTGCAGGTTTGAATGAAATCACTTGGATCTAGAGGAGCTGGTGAGAAAGTGAAAGTGAACGCATCATTAATTTAAGGAATCAAGTGATTCCTTCTCCTTTTTTGCTTTGATTACCTGATAGATTTTTTTCCTTAACACCCTGTAATGGGAGTTCTTCAGAATTATTTCTGCTTAACTCCTTATCTTCAGCAAGTACCCACAATGTTTAAGTCTCTGATCCCAAGGATTATCTTCAAATGAGTTGCAGGTGCCATTAGTTGGCAGAACTAATTAATGACAACAGATCCAGTTGCCTTCAGGGAGGAAAAGAACAGTGCTGGGGCACCTGTTTATTCATTTTCTGACCTACAAATTCTTCCACCTTCTCCTAACTCCATTTAACACCCTCAGTGCTGCTTGTTGGGTCCCAAATCTGAATCTAAAGCTGTGATACATTCTGGTATTGCTTTCAGTTTTTAGTGGAAGCCTTGTTGAATCTCAATGCTGAGGAGAACCAGTCCTGCACAAAACAGACCTTCCATTGCACAGTACTGACAACAAAAGTACAACAGAGATACTGTGCAAATTTTTTTTTTTTAATCTATTATTTCAATGGCAGAGCAAAGAGAGAGTAGACTGAAGTAGAAGGTTGTGCGCAGTCATCTCTCCCAGTCCCAGATTTGCAGAATTACGCAGGTGTTTTGTTTGGTTAATGTTGTCCTTTATACTAGATATGTGTTCCTTCCCTGCAATTCTGTTCCCCAGAGGTTTTAAGGAGAGGGGTTACCATGAGCAGCTGCAGCAACAGCACCAACAAAAGCAGCAGGCATTGGACCCTCGATTTCCTGTGCTGAGCTGAGCCTGTGCAGCACTTGGGGTGTCCTGGGTCGTAGACATCTGCCGTTTGCGCATCTCCGTCCTCTCTGATCCCATGGGCTGCAAGACAGCAAAAGAACGGGGAAGTAAGAAATCTCTCTCTCTTTTTTTTTTCTTTTGTTTGCTTTAGAAGTCTTACCAAGAAGTGCTGAAGGCCACAGCTCCAAAAGAACTGAAAAGCTAAACACCTGATTTTCCCCCATGGAAGCCCTTAAATGTTGAATCCACTGGAAGATTCACTTATTTAAGTGCTGTGATGGAAGGCAAAGGGCTAATGAATTCTGCACATGGGTGGGAGTACAATGAGAAGGGAGTGGTGATGCAGAGAACAAAACATACAAGTGAGGGGTCTTGAAGATCTCTTGGCACAGTGGTATATAAGCGAAAGAGTTGAAAAATATTTCCTGAGGTTTTGACTTTGAGGCCAATCCTAAACAAAATGGTAAAGAATAGAGGGAGTTAAGGCCTCTTTTTTTCTTTCTTTTTTATTTCTTTTTCTTACACTCAATTAGCCAATGCACAGACTTAATGATGCTTGAGTGAGACACGTGAGCTCTCCTGAAAACCTGGTCTTTGTTGAGTATTGAGTATGTCTCAAACCTGCTGGTTGCCCTTGTAGCAAAGGGGGAAGTGCCAGTGCTCACTTGTCCATTGTAGGTCTGACTGCCACAGTTTTTAAAAACATTTTTTCTCAAGAAAGAATCAAGTGCTTCTGTGAATATGAGGAGAAAACACACAAATAGATGATAATAATTACAGTATTTTGGTTAACCCCAAACTGAAGACACCGTGAAACAATTTTTGATGGATGCACTGTTTGGGTTTTTTGCACTCTTCTAGGAAACCTTTTTGGAGCCTGCATTTTGCAGATTATGCAGAGAATTGGTGTTGATGAAATGAAGTCCTCTTAAAGTCCCTGTCCCTGTCTGACCTATCTTTGAGCTTCATATTTGCTCTGCAGCACTTAATAATGCTCTCCCTGTTATGCTGAGGGTTGTGCCATATGTAAGTGACAGATGTCTTTTACAGATGAAATGCCAGCTTGTACAAAAATGAGTATGTCTTTCTTCATTTTATTTGTATTTGACTTTTGAATACATAACTAGTCATCCTCCTATGTCACGAGATCCTTTTGTGTGTAGGTTTCTTTCAGGTTGCTAAACCTTCTTTTTAGACCATGACAGTTGTAGGGGAATTAAAATTAGCTGCTACCAATTTTGAGTTCTTTTTTAAATTGATAATTTAGTATCAGACTTGAATCTAATGAAATGAATACTGGGGGGTTAAAAGTTGCCTTCCTTTCTAAGATGTTCAGCCAGGTTTAGGAAATACTGTTGTTGTAACTTGAGGGGGAATGTACAGACATTGTCATGTACTCAATAGAAGTGTCAGGAGAAGAAGGGAGGTTATTTTAGCAGAGTGCAGCATTACATTTTGCTGCACTTTGGCTACTGGATTTTTTTAATGCTGAATTTCTTTCTGTCTTATAGAGCTTAACAGTTTTTATATTTGTGAGAACCACCTACTCTCCCAAGAGACAAATGCATGACATGGTGAGCAGAAGATGCACCTGTTTTTCAGGAGGAATAAATATAAGAACAACAATACAGATAGAAATTATAACCCATATACAGATAGAAATTATAAACCATTTTGAAACTCTGTAGACCTAACTGACAAGCCATACCTAAATGACCAGAAATAGAAAATCACAAAAAGAACATAGCTTCCCACCCCCCCAACATTTCTTGTTTCAAAATGTGGAAGAATAAATGTGAAATATAGAATGAATTTGTAGATTCAAATTTCTTTCCTTCAGAGTTTCAGATTCACAGGAATAGGATGAAACTCTTTAGTATTAATTTCCTTCCAGATACGTATACTTTTTTAAATAGAGCCTTTTCACAATTTTAATTAGAAAGTGATAGTATAATAAAGCATTATTGGAAGAATAATATATCTAACACTATTTCAAGCTATTTTGGACAGTAAACAATAATTATTGATTAGAAAAATGTAACTTGGATTCAGATGTGCCTAATCCTTACACTCTTACTTTTGAGATGTTTTATGTAGGTAGGTCACTCATTCATATCTCTAATTCATGTCAATTGAACTAATAGTGATCTGGGTAGAAAATTTTGTTCCTGTTGTCTGCTTTTTCCCAAAGAGAAATGTATAGATGGGGAAAATAGGAAGAATACACTCTTCCTTCCTGCCTCATTCCATCATGACTTAATTCAAGATATCTTTCTGGATCCATTGTTACCATTTTAGGTGGTTCTTCAGAATTTTCTTTGACATCTTTAATGACATGGAAGAATATGTAAGTACCTGCATGGCAAAAACTGCCCAGCAGCATCACGTCTTTGTTTCACTTCTGAATCATAGAGCATCTAACTATGACTGGTGCAGAAGAATTGTAAGAGTTTGTGTTGTTAATTTAGAAAGGGGAACTTAGAAATGTATTGAACTTCTGATCAGTAGAAGCTTATGATGTTCTATTGCCCTCTGTTTCATTCAGAGACAAATATTAAGTTAACCTGGGCAAAATACAACCTAATCTCAATGTAATATAATGGCAAGAGAGCTGAGCAGTGGTGCGGGTTATTACAGAGTTGTAGAAACTCCTTTGGCTCAAGTAGTATTAAGACCCTTAGGACAAAACCATGTCAAGCTTGTTCAGGTTCACAGAACAAGCAAGGAGTAAGTGATCCATCTCAGTTTTTTAGACTTCATTCTTCCCTGCTTTTATCTTTTTTATTTTTCAAATGCAACTCTGGCTCTGTCATCAAGTACGTTGCTCTATATACACCTTTCTACATGGACCAGCTCCGTTGGCCTTGTAAGAGTGATTAATCTGCGGGAGAAGCAGATATGTTGCATCAAGTGGGGGTTTTTTTCATCCTCTAACCAGAATTGCAAAATAAAGTTGACCCTCATGTTTGCAGCATGACTTGTTGCAAATGTACAGCTGTATTGTACAGTTTTGTAACGCCAGACATGAGGGCTGAATGCACAGTAAGACGTAGTCTTTGCCTAAGTTATGTCCTTGCTGCTCCTTGCCTGGAATAGAGGCAAAGGCACAGACACTGAGTTTATGTAAGTCATTTAAGGATTCATTTTCAAAGGAAAGTACCTTAAAAAGTATTACGGCTATCAGAGTATGACTGTACACAGGGAAGTATAATGATCTTGGAAGGTGTATGGAAAAAAGTCATAGAGATGAAGCAAGTTGTCTGAGATGCAGTGAGCTAATGACAGAGCCATGAGTGAGACACAAACAGAAAAGCCTTGTTTTATGTATGTAGGTGTCTTTCTGCTACTTCTAGTATATCCAGAATGTCACTGTGGGACATGGAAGTTTTCCATCACACTTTGCTGCTTGGTGAAAACACCATAGCTGTATAATGAGCCTTGCCAGGCAACTGCTTGAATTACTGTTGTGAGTTTTGCTGTGTGCAGGAATGGCTAGTAGATTTATCAGTTACTCCAGTGAATATTATTTGTAGGAATTAACAAAATGTCTTGCTTCCTTATAGTACAAGCCACACTAACAACAGTTTGAACAATTGCTTGACTGACTTGTGGATCTGTGGGAATTGAAGTTGTTATTTTTTTTTTACCCCAGTAGACTTCAAGTGCACAGGACAAAAAGGAGAGGGTTTTTCTAGACCTCCTAGTAAAAAGGTCTTCTATTCATATAATTTTACAGTTGTTAATTTGGGACATCTGGTGATCTGACTGGGTCATGCACTAAGTGTAAAACCAATTAGAAAATCTAGTATCTGTGTTCTTTGCATCAGTGATGAGACTTGCAATATATATTAGTTGAAGAGTTATTCTCCTGTAGCTCCTGCTGCTATAGTACATGGTACTGGCAATCCCTTCAAGTTTATTATCCCACGGTACTAGGCCAAGGATTACCAACTGTAATCAAAGTGAGTGGAAGTGTGAGTCCTAATTTTGCAAGAGGGCTTTCCTTTTTTTCTAGGCTGATATTGTGGGTGATCAGGTTGTTTTAATAATGAAAAGTCTGAATTGTCAACAGCATTTTGATCTAATAGTTCACCTTAAAGCTGCTAAAGGAATGACATATATTGATACTTATCATTGAGCTAAAAGCTTTTCTTCCTTAGCCTGTCTGAGAATATCTTCAGCAGACCCACAAATGGTAGAGTGGGGAAGTAGCTGAAGAAGCACATGGGTGTGCCCCCCCACCAGCTGCTGCATTTCGTAAGGAGTTTAAGAGGCAGCCTAAACCTCTTCCCACAAACTCAATGTGATGCTTAAATAACCATCTCTGTTTATTTAAACCAGTAGTGCAGTGTTGCAGAGAAATGCATGTATGGAGCTGGGCAGGGAAAACATTAGCTGCAGCAATCAACTTTGGAGCTCAAGGAGCCCTGAGAACTGAACTGTGTATAAAACTAAGTGCATTCAAGGGTGGGAGAGAGTTCAAAGCCATTATTTGGCTGTAGAACAAAAGAGTGCATTCGTGAGGAAGGCAATGTGAACAGCCATCCTCCTACATGTGGTGCTGTCAGGTAGATCACTCAAATCTGACATGAGGCTGTTTATTAGTCAATATGGCAATGAAGTGGGAAACAACCTGTGATTGAACAAATTTCTTCTTCTAGAGAAATTTTATAATGCAGTTAGAAAAGAAATAATTACCTGGGTCCATTTTTTGTAAACATGAGTGCAAATATTCTTCTATCACCTTATTAGCAGGTGCACACTTTGAAAGTGGCAGTTGGTAAATATAACTTGTTGTCACAGCAGCCTCCCAGGACAGCTGCTTATTTGGTCAGCTGACACTCTGGAGATAAAAACCAAGATGGAGATGTTCTTTCTAAGGTTTTCAGTTTGCCTGGCATGCAATTGGTATTTAGTTTTAAATGGATTTTTTATGGACCAGTATTAAGTATTTTCTGTTTCCTTTCTCTTGCCAATCAAATATAAGTATGTCCATCAACAAAGAGGATGTGTTCTTTGGAATGCCAAGATCTTGTTGTGGCGAGAGAAAATTCTATCCTAGTTTTTATTCAATTTTGAAATATTAATGCTAATTACATATAGCGTGCATTAATGCTAATTTCATGCACGTGCCTGAAAAATGACATTTTTCAGCTGCTGAAAAATTGTATCTTTTCCATATGGTCAGTGAAGACAAGGGAATTTATACCGGATACCAGCTGAGGATCTGATCTGGTACTCGTATTTATGCTGCAGGGAAAAGTGACTTCATATCTTGGGTTGGATTAATACCACATGGTGGTAAGCAGAGGTGTTCTGAATTGTCTGAAATGCCTTTCTTCAAAATCTGTAGAATTTTTTTTTAATAAAGAATCCTCCTTCTGCTTTCTGAATGCATTTAAACAGTTGGTTACAATGAGAGTTTTACCTTATCACTGAAAGTGACTTTTTCTATCTTACTAAGGGAATGCAGAGAGTCAATACATATCAGTGTGCATGAACTATTGTTCTTTGTTTCTGCTCTCTTTGAACAATTTTGCATTTATTCTTTGAGAGAACTCTTGTTTCAACTATAAATTTTAGAGGTGGATATTTTTATTTCTTCCAAGCTAGTTTAATTATGTTTAGATTCCTAAATACATTTATTTAAATAGTTAGAGATACAGACCTATGAGATGCTGTTCTTGAGATCCTTGCAAGTTCAGGAACATCAACACCCCTCAGGTTCAAGCTCAAATCACTGCTCTGCTTTTGTTTGGGTTTTGATTCTTTGGTTTTATGGAGGTTTATAAGTCACTTGAGTAGTCACACTGAGCTCTAGTGCTTTCCTTCATTAGGACCGAGGCAAGGTTATATTGCTGCTTCAAGGTAAGTGAGGAAGGTCTAGCAGCAGAACTTACCTCTGAGCCCCAATGGACAGTTTCAGCAACCTATTTTGTGACATTTTGTCCACTAATACACCTGGCATTCCTAAACCTTGGATGCCTCCGGTCTCTTGTTTGTGTTTAATTGCCTGTTACCTTTAACTCCCTTACTAGGTTGCTGTGCTACAAGAGAGGTCCATAACTTAAAATTTGCCTCACTGAGGAAGAATAAGCCAATCAAATATTGTCTCTCTCTAGGTTATCTCCTTCACACCAAACTGGAAATTTCACTGCTCTAAATGGCCTGTACCTCCTTTTATCCTCTCAGATTTCCAGACCTTTGAGAAGGTGCCATGAGCATGAACAAATTGTATGAGAACCCTCTGTGCTGGATGTTCCCTGCACTTTGTGAACTGGGGTCTGTCTTCTCTGTCCCCACCATCTGAAGCAGCTACATGCCTTGTTTGAAAATGGGTTAGAGAAGAAAACATAGAGGATTAGAAAACTGGAAATAGACCTCTATCTTGTTCATGTTTACTAAGGAATCCGAAAGTACTTTTAGACTCCTTATGGAATGAGGTGAGATACCTTTAACCAAAGGACTTCAACCTCTACCATCTCATGCTCTGTTTGAACCCAGCCTGGGTATAGTTTTAGCCAATAGATGGGTATAACATGAAATATTATCTCTGTGTTCAATTATCAGTTTGACTGCCCAAAGTAATGACAGCACTCTCAAAGACACCCATGCCTGCTTGCTGAGGGCTTGGGTAGCCATAATTTAATAGAAAAAATATTACTTTCTGATTCATATGGATAGGGAAGAGCTAAATCTGATGACCCCGTGGTCAACGGGGTCTGATTTTGCTAATATTGCATCACTGTGGGGAATCAAATCCTTGAACAGGACAGTCAGTCAGTGTCCAGTTGGCAAGAGGAGTTTCAGTTGCAAAGGTCCTCGTAGTGGTGGTGTTGGCTGGAGCAGGTGAGACTCTGACTCATGAGTTACTGTGCAGTTACATCCAGCTGTCTCATGCTCCTTGGGGCCGCTCCAGCACACACGTGGTCCATCCCTAGCGATTATCCTGAGCTACATACAAAATATCTTCTACCTACCTAAATTGTGTACACAAATCTGTCCTACATGGTCATTTCTGCATCTGCAAGAAGTTTCTTCTGACTACATACAAGTGACTGGCTACTTGCAAGTCTCCTCTGACTACCTGCAATCTATGCAGAACTGGACTGATTTTGTAGCCTCGGAGTCTCTACCCTAGATGTTAATCAGCACCTTGAAACATAAAGGAACTTGTCTAGGCGCAGCAGGTCCTGCCTGGAGGAATCCACGGAACTGTCCCCATTCTGCATGGAAAGCACCAATAAGTCAAACCCTTAAATGAGGACAGGTAGTAGTTGAGTTGATCAGCTTGCCTCCAGTTGGTTCACTGTTCCAAGTCAATCTAATGTAGCATCTGTGCAGATGCCTAGGTTCAGAGTTTCTGTATCTCCCAGGGAAAGAGATGTCCTTCTCTATGCAATGATAATAACAAACTTAGTCCATTATAAAATTGTCCCTAAAGAACAATGAAACAAAAATAGAGGAAAATTAATGGCACATGTTCTTGCTTCTTATCCAGCAAGATAGCATCTATGAATCATATAAAAAAGTAGATGCTTATATTATTGAGTGCTAATAAGTAATCAAAAAAGTCCAAGGATTTAAGAAAGCATCTGAAACACTACCTTTGACAATAGTGGAAAAACTACTGTATGCCTTAAGAGTAGTGTTGAAGTGGTGAAATAGGTATGTCTGTCATACCTTTTCCATTCCAGAGCATGCCTATCTAACATTCAGATTATGAAGCATTTCTGTATGTAACCTTATAAACACAAAGGAGTGTAAAGGTCAGGAGTGAAAATTATTTCCCTGTTTAAAAACACCTTAGATGATATCTGGCTTAGTTGTAACATTTATAGTATTTGCTAATCTCTCAGCAGAAAGGTGGGTTACAAGAACATAGCATTCCCAAAGAAGGAATATTTAAAATCTAAGCCACAAATGTCAAATTAAAAAAAAAAAACAAAACCTCAGATAAATTAAAAAACAAACAAACAAACAAACAAGAATGAGCAGAAGATTGTAGTCAAAATTTTATACTTTTATCCTCATTTTATGCTAGAGCACAATGACATTTTCTCAGCTCAAAATGCAAAGATTCTATTACTTAAACATAATTACTTAGACATAATGTTTCCTTCTTGTACATGTTACAATCAGGCAGGTGTGCAAGCTTTTAACTTGTCCTCAGGGCTGATTTGCATGGCCACAGCTTGAAGCTTTCACAGTAACTCCACAGCCTGAGAAGCCCCGTGCTATAACATTAGCTGACAGCCACTTGGAGTGAGTGCACAGATGTGGATCATATAGTGCAATTGTTTTTCAGTAAGTACTTCAGGCCTGATCCAAACTCCATTAAAGCAATGGAAACCACTTATTGGTGTCACTGAGCTTTAGGTAAGATTATGTAACTCTCACAATTGCTACTTTGTCTTCAGATCCTCCCAGCAATGATAATCAGTGAGTTGGAAGAGAAGAGATTCTGTCCTTATCTACTAATGTCATAAGAGACTCGCAGCTGGGGCCAAGCTCCAAGTAAATCTCTGAATCTATATTTTAACAATTCAAATATATGTGGGGCTGCAACATACTCCCACTGAAGCCTGTGGCAATTTATTGTCAGCTGAAGTATGAACAGGAAACTCGATGCTTATGCTGCTTCCTCTTCATTGACAAATGTGACAAGCAGGCTTTCTGCATCAAGCAGTGTGCTATTTTAGATAGAGAAGAATTCTAATATATGTTAATGAACTCACCCACACATATGCACATGCTTTAGGTGTAGTTGTCGAATTGCCCACTTAGTAAGTTGAGAGCAAGAGCTCTTCGAAAGTTATTTTCTATTACTGGAGATTTGGCACATTGTGGTGAGGTGACTGAGGTGGTTGAGAGTTTGTAAATGCAAGACAGAAAGGAGACTGGCAACCACATGGAATAAACTAGCTTTTTGTGTCATTGCTGTGCCCAAGTCTGTCAAAGGCTTAAGTGGATACACTTGCAAAAGTGTTATCCTTCTATGAGTTTAACTAACAATTCTGGGATGCTTTTATGTCAAATGTCCAGAAATTGAGTGCCTTTACCTGTTTCACCTAATTTATTTTTCCATAGGAGCAGCAGCTCAGAGGAGCTGAGTTCATCTATCTGGCTTAAAACATCACTTTACATTTCAAAGGGAATGTCTGAAAGGAATGTCTGAAAGTGTATCACACCCACATAGTAACAGGTAATGGTGCCTTGATTAGTCACCTCCAACTGAGGCATTTTTCTACCAATAGCTGAGACCTCTTCTCCTCCTTTTTCTTTGGCATTCGATGCTGCCCAGTTGGCCACTACATCAACCCACTGTCTGCAAAAAACTTCCTGCACTAAAGTCTTTCTCTGAGTAAAATCTGACTTTCATGTTAAGAAACCTAGTTACTTGGGGTTTCAGTGAGATTTTTGTGGGGTGGGCTTTTATTTGGTTTTATTTTTTTTTTCCTTAGAGGGATACCCTGTATCTCCTCTGGATAAAGAATTGCTTTACTTTGGATTTTATCACAAGAGACTTCATTGAAAATATTACTCTAACATGTAGTTAGCAGGGTCACTGTCTGTCACTATTTCTTCTGTAATATGGGAAAGACATGAGAGAATTCTTTACCAGCTGCATAGAAAAAGCAACCTGTTGTTCCAGTCCAGCTGATTATGTGGATGCTATGACAGTGGAGCAGTATGAATATAAATATGGATATAACTTTGTCCCATGCTGAGTCCCTTCACAAACTAGGTCATTGCAAACTGCAATTAAGTTAAATCAGTGTCAAATCCTTCTCCTCTGCACAGCACAGGCTCTTGGCATCCCTTTCCTTGTCTTCTATGGCAGCTGGAGTCAGCCTCATTGGATGTATGTCAGTCACACTGCCTGATCAGCTCTCTCAGAAGCAAAAACAAACAAAAAAACCCCCAGGCTTCTCCAGTGTTGGGAGTTTTAGCATGGCTTCAACCCTGATTTGGCTGGCTCTGATGTCAGAGGAAGTATCTGCTTTTGGTTATTTTTATGTAGCTTGCTTTAAAAAAAAATAATCATTCATCCTAATATTTTACAAATCTCTCTACTACACAGTGAAACTGCTGCATGTAGCAGATTACTCTGCTCACGCCCATCATCTCCTACTGAGGGCTTGGTTGCATTGTGCTTAATTATGAATGGTCTCCAAAAAGCCCATTTTACTGTACTATGAAGTGACTCATATCACACAGAAGCTCTGACAACTCGCACCGGGTACTGGAGGCACATGGCGCTGTATTAGTTGGTGACTCATTTCATGTTGTACTCAGTGCTGAGCTCTGACTCACACTGAACTGTGTGAGGAGCTGACTGACATTGTACTGGTCCGAAAGCTGGTTTGAATTGGGATGACTCACCCTGGAGTGCATTAAACGATGATTCACATACTGTTTCCTATTGATTCCGATTGTCGCGATTCACTTCGGATTGTACTATGCTGGCATCTGGCTGCTCTGGCAGGGCAGGCACAGTCATAGTGACACTCTGCCTTGTGAGCTCAGCTGTACTGCCAAATGGCACAGTATCAACCAGGAGGAGTGTTACCAAAGTCGATTTAAAGCTGAAGTAAGATCAGAATTTGGCTTAGCACACCTTCACTTTGGCCATGACACTTTATGGGCATCTTTGCTTCACCTGGCTCTGACAAGCTTTGAAACATGCCTACAAACAGCAAGTGGGGAGTCACGAACATCTAGCTAAGAACCCTGCTGCTTTTGAATGCCAGGAGATCTCTGGAGTATTTCCAAGACTTGCTGCCTCCTTTGTCATTTTTCTGAGTGACAAAAAGATGAGATGAACTTTCATAAGTGACTGAGTACTGGTAGTTGCTTAAACGTTTCAAGTTCATCAACTTGTGACTTGGACTCCAAGAGCTACAGGCACCTTATACTCTGAAAACTCCTTTCTGGTACTTTAAGCTCAGCCATCAGACATCACTACTCACTCTGAAATATGTCCACTGTTCTATCCAAGGGGTAAAGAGGTGTGTAACAGCTGAGGTGATGCTTCCATGATTAACTATTTGGGACCCAGAGTAAAGATATCAAAGAATTCACGTGAAGGGTAGATAAGAAATTAAAGGGGAAATAAACTAACTGTTCTCTCACCTTTAAGCATTTTATAAAACATAGTGCTAGTTTTACATTCAGTTGTCTGAACATGCTTTGAGTTTAGAAAGATGGTCCTAATTTTAAACTGACCACAACTAGGACTGAGGTCTGAGCTGATATTGATTCTGATTCCCATTTAGTTGAACCAGTGGTTACTGGTTCTTGGTTCCATAGTACAGCAGTGGTGTAACTAGCATCACTGGACTTAGCTCTGGAGAGCCCTGGATCTGGTGCTGATGTTCTGTTTGTGCAGTGGGCACAGAGGTGCAAGGAGACTCCTCGCTGTTACGTTATAGCGATGGTATAGTATGAAAAGTTTTGATTTTACATTTTTCAACAGCAAAAATGAAATAATGGAACGGTTGCATCAAGTAAATTTCATCGGTATTAAATTACTGTAATTCTTACTGGAACGTATAAGGAAAATCTTGTTTCACTTTCTGCATTTGTGTCCAGTTTTCATTACCTGCTTTTTCTTGCCCACTGACATTACCTAATGACAGAGCTCAGGAAGAGCTTTTTCTCTACCAGGAGGATGCATGATGAGGTAGGCTAATACTGGAAGAGTCGCTATGGAAGCACTCGCCTGTTGCTGCTCATCTTTCCAACTTCGCAGGGGAGCCCAGGGCCCCGAGATCGGACGCACTGCAGGACTCCCTTCACAGCCGGGCACAGCGGGACGGATGCTGCCTTATCTTCGGTCGCACTCATGAGAAGAGGCAGAAGGGCCCCTGAAAGCATGGCGGGGGGCCGGGCCGAGGTGTTACCTGCGCTGAGGCTAGGGAGGTGACGGGGTGCGAGGTGCGATCCTGCCCTGGGGAGGGGTCCTGCCTCCGCTCCCGGAGTCGCGGTCAGCCGGGTGCCACCCGGGCTCTGCGCTGGGGACGCGGTGGGAGCCGCGCCGCGAGCCCGTAGGGAGGGACGGGACGGGACGGGACGGGGCGGGGCGAGCCCGAGCGCCAGGCGCTCCTGTCTTGCAGCTCCCAACCCTCCGGGTGATGGGGGAAGCGCCTTTTGCGCCGGATCGCTCTGGTTCCTCCCGAGGAGTGCGGCCACAGCCTCTCTCCCGCCCTGGCCGCTGGAGCCACCGCTGGAGCCACCGCCGGCAGCGCCGCCCGTCCCGTCCCGTCCCGCTGCACCCGGATCGGACCCAGCTGCAGCGCGGGGATCGCGGCTGCCGGCGAGGAGCCCGCGGCTGCCCAGACCGCGGGACCGAGGTGCCCGGTCACCGCCGGGCGGCACCGAGCGCTACTTACTGTGTCGGCGACGAGACCCCTACGGGCGTCCTCGCCCGCTTCCCCTCCGGTCCCGGCGGGATGGGCGGCCGGGATCGGCGGCTTGCCGGCCCCACGCATGCGCCCGGTCCCCGTGGACTCTCACGCTGCCGGCCGCGGGTGGGTTCCGCTGCCGCGACCGCAGCCGGAGAGAGCGAGGCCGGCAACCCGCGCTCCCCGCCCCGGCACGGCCCGACGGGGCGGGCTGCGCCGGGCCGCCCCCGGCGAGGCGAACACCGGGGGCCGCTACGGCTCAGGGCCGGTTTGCAACGGGATTGAACGCGGCAGCGCCCGCACCGCGGTGGTGGAGTGGGAAGGGCGCGGGGGAAGCCATGGGGCCGGCGTCGCCTGGAGAAATGCCGGAGAGACCGGCGTGGGAGCGTGTGAGTGGAGTGTGTGTGTGTGTGTGTGTGTGTGTGTGTGTGCGCGCCGAGGGGAGAGGGTGGGAAGGGTTTGGAGAGGCGGCGGTGCCGCCTCGGGGCTCGGTACTGATGCTTCAATACAGATGCCATACAGGAGAGCCGGGCTTGTCAACCCGGGGCTGGAACACGGTCGCATTTTAAGTGACTGCAGGGATACACATCTTCCCATCCCCCTGCTGCCTCCTGCCTTCCAGCGGCTCACAGCTCACCGCCGCCGGGCTCTCCCGGGCTGGCTCTCCCGTTCCAGCGGGGCAGCTGTGACCCGGCTGCGGCAGCCGCGCAGCGCGGCTCCGGGGAAGGGGAGTGCCCGGGGCCGCCAGGCTCGGCGCTCACCCCGCTCCTCCGGGGTGGCCCTCTCGGCAGCGGCGCCCTTACCAACACCGCCACGTTTTGGGGATTATCTCACCGATAACGATCCGCCGCCTCCACTTCCCGGGCAGTCCCACATGCCGTCTGCCGGAGAAGGGTTAACGGGACGACTGCGGCTGGCTAGTGCCACCGCCGTCCACGGGCAGAGTGACACTGTCTTCCCGTGAAACCCAGACTGATTCGGTGCGTGAACGCTCTGCGCGCTCCCGGATCCCGGAGCGGGACTCCCGGTTGCCGTCTGGGCTGTTCGCTTCCCGCCCGCGCACCGGGTGCGGTGCACGGCGGCCACGGGAGCCGCCTCGCTGGAGCCCGCGGACCCGGGAAACGGTGGGGATGGCAGATGGGGAGCAGCGAGCTTCGCCTCTAGCGCCCGGGGCTCTGAGCCGCGGGAGCTCGCCCTGCGCCCCCGAGACTCCCACGCCGGTGCCGGCTGGGACACGTGGGCGGACAGCGGCTTCCCTGGCGCGGGGAGTAGGAGGAGGAGAAGGAAGGGGCGGATACGGCCCCAGGAGCGGTACTCACGGCGCCAGGAGGCTCGGGGGCAGCGCGGGGCTGCGGCGGCGCGGCTCCGTGGCACGCCGGGCATCTCCGGCGCTCCGGGGGGAGGCGGCTGGGCGGCGGCGGCGGGGCCGGGGCGGAGGCCGACGGCGGCTCAGCCCAGCGGCCCCGCAGCAGCGCGGCGAGCGGGCAGCGGGCTCCGGGCCCAGCCAGCAGCGCCGCCAAGCCCGAAGGGCAGAAGCGGGGCCCCGGCGCGTCTCGACGAGGCGCGGAGACGAAGCGCGGGCAAGGCCGGCGGGCGGGGAGCTGCGGCCGCAGGAAGGGACTGGAGAGCAGAGCTGACAGTGGGACGAGGGGCCTGGCAGGCCTCGGAGTCTGGAGCGTGCGGGGGAGGTGTGGGAGCGGGGTGACGGGGCGGGAAGAGAGAGAGAGAGAAAGAGAGAGAGAGAGAGAGAGAAACACAAAGTGAGCATCACCCGGGGGGGGGGGACAAGTGCGGACCCTGCACAGCCCAACAGAGCCCGTCCACCGCGGTGCTAATCCGAGGGGTAGAGGTCCACCGCCTACCACCGCACGCCCTGCATGCACACTCAAAATGTCTTTTTAACTTTTCTGAGCCGGCCCGTTAGGTGAGGGCTAGAGGAGACCTCTCCTACCCAGCCAGTGCTCTTTGGGGTTGGGGGCTGGCCATAGTGCCAGAGGAGCATGGGGAATATGTCGGCCACTTACTACCTACGCGAAAAGAGCACCCCCAAAAAAAATCCCCACCCAAAAAGCCAACCGCAAACGACGGACGGAGCTGCGGCGGCGGCAGGCGGGCGAAGTGGCGGGGATCGGAGCGGAGCAGAACCACGGCCGCCCGGCCCTGTCCAGGGTCCTGACCCTGCCCCGCCACCTCCCGCAGCGGCCGGGCAGCTCAGCGAGCCCGTCCCGCTCTGCAGGCGGCAGGGCAGCGTAACCTTGCCCTTCTTTGCTGAGTGTCACTGTCCTGCAGAGCGGAACACGCCTTGCTAGACCACAAGCCCTAGCTGAGTAGGAACTGACAGAAATCACCAGCATGTGGGCTCTGTCTCTCTTTTTTTCTAGCAGTGATTTCTACCTCTTCCTGTTCAGGGCTTCATTTCTTCAGTCAAGGTCCAGCCCTTCCCAAAACATCATCCCTATTTCTGGACTACAACCAGCCATCAAAGAGACAGGGAGGAACTGAAGCCTGCACAGTGTGAAAAAAGTCCTTCCCACAGTGATGGCACTGCCCTTGAAGGCCAAAGGCACTGCTACTTCAGTGGGATAACACAGCTATGGTGCCATTGATGCCAGGGAAAGGTGCTTGTTAGAGCTGAGGCTAGTGGGAAAGCTGCCATTCCTGCACAGAAGGAGAGTTTGCTGTTGCTTAGCAGCAGAGAGTTCCCCTAGATGTGTTTGGAGAGATGAACTAGGGTAGAAGCTGGATAATGTTCCCAGGAGAATAGAAAAATAGAAAGGTTTATTCCCACCCCACAACCTCAGTATTTCACCATCCCAATGGCAAGGAGTTCTTCTGCAAATCTCTGCCCCTTTGGTCATGGCAGAAAGCACACAACTGGGATGTTAAATAGACTTCTGTACTGAACCATAATTGCCAAGGCCCAGAGAGGACCTATAGAGATATTACAGGCTTGATAATTAGGATTAAATGATACTGCCTCACTCCATGTCAGGGAAAATGGAAGAAAGTCTCAGTAAGTGTACCAAGGCACTGGTTCATGTGGCCTAAGACCAAGTTCAAAATACCTGTTAACACTACTGGCCTTTGAATTCAGCTCTTAATCTCTCTGCCAGGAAGGGCAGTCATTTAATTCAGACTGGTGAGTAAATGTGCCTCCTCTAAGACCTCTCTAGTCTATGGTCATAGGTGGCTTTCTAAATCTTAGCAGGAATGCTTGAACAAGTTCACGTTTAAAATACTGGCACAGTGTAACTTCTTTGTGTGTGTTCTTGCTCCGTCATCCTTTGTATTTCTCTCAGGAGAAATACCTCCTGCCCATGGCAGGAGGTTTGGAACAAGATGATCTTTAAGGTCTCTTCCAACTGAACCATTCTATGGTTGTAAATAACAACTAGTTAAAGAAGTTTAGGTTTGTTTTTTTTTTTTTTTTTCCAAATTAACGACACACAGTGATGGTGCGTAGTATTGTATAAAAATGTGGTACTTATGCTCCCTAGCATAAATGGTGTTAGATAAACAAATCCACCTAAGCTAACTATCTTCCAGTGATTGGTGTTTGTAGGCTAATCTCTCCAGCTCTGTAGGCAGGTACATCTGTATCACTGCATGTGTACACAACCACCTAAATCCTGAAACAGCTAAGTTGTGTGGAGGGCTAATGTCCTTTCTAGCAGTGTTTTCTACCTGTTCTTGTTCAGGGCTTCATTTTTTCAGTCAAGGTCCAGCCCTTCCCAAAACATCATTCCTATCGGGGATATCATCCTTTAATGTCCTAAGGTTGGTAACACAGTCAGCTTCTCCTTTCTCCCTGAATAACGGATGCATGCTGATGTCCAGCTGCATAAGACAGTACTGCATAAACAAGTACTTGGACTTCAATGAAATGGGGTTTAAGGTTGAGGGAGCTGAGAGACACAGATTGAAACCCTCTCTCTCTCTAAAAGAATTGTGAACATGCATTTCTCATGTGCAAAAGAAAATTCCCTCTCTCATGAGAGTAGCTTGCTCTGCATGTGTGTGGCTGTGACCTTACTCTTGGTCCCCACGACTGCTCTACTTTGTTCAGGTTAATTCAACTTCACTAGGACAGAAAGAAAGCAAAATGTGAACACCTTGACAATCTAGCTAGACATGGCAGTATTTGACCTGGCTCTTTCTTCTGTTCCAAAAAATACATTATGGAAAACTGATGTTTACATGTGAGCCGTGTATTTGATAAAATTATCTCATATAGTGGCATCTTTGATTGTAACATACTAGGTAAATAATAAATCAGGATTCAATTTCAATATTGATATTATCTCCTATTATATCAGGTATCAGAAAACCCGCCTCTACCACTTATTACACTTTCCTGAATATTTCACATATATTCACATAATTCTATGTCAGAAAGCAATGGTTTTATCAGAGGGTGTCCTTGCTATTTATTTTTTATATTGTCCCTTTGTATGTTTCTTAGACTCCACCCTCCCTCTTTCTGCCAACTTGTCCAGTTAATATATCTTCCTAATTTGGTCTCTGTGGAAGTGAAGAAACCCGTTATAGTTTTTATTTACTTTACTTTATTTTATTTTTTACTGAAAACTTGTATGGCACCTTTTTTAAGAAAATAAATTTGTTCTCATTGTTAAGAACATGTTATAAGAAAGGTAATACATATTTTAATAACATTGTATTCCAACATTCTTGCAGTCACACTTCAATGGGTGACATAATGCACATATTAGCTCTTTTGGGGCCTGTTTGGATCTAACATGTTAGGGCAGATTGCTGGGCCTCATACCAGAACTTCTGCTCCTTGCCCAAGGAGAGGTCATATACATTTGTATGGCAGCTTATGGGTACTAGGCTATTTCAGTGTTTCATGCTCACTTAAATTGTTAAATAGAGAGTTTTTAGACTGTTGAATGGAGCTGATTCATAGTGAATTAGGGAGCAATTCAAACAGAGAGTAAAGAAGCCATTTTTTACTTTTTTCATTGACATGAAAGTGCACTTGTTACAAATCATTTTGAAGATTGAGAGGCTTTTGTGGGAGAGGAGATATTTTCAGAAGGAGAATGAGTTTCCAGGGACTTTAGCTAAACTTCAATTTTCTTTATATATCAGCAGTATTCTAATATTTTCTTTCTTTTATCCCTTAATAAAAGCTAAAAATGTAAAAAGAAAAATAAAAGATACATTTAAATAACCATATTTTGAAGTGAACATAATACCAGTGATATTAGGGGAATCAGCTTTGTTGAACTTTTAAATATTTATATCTTTTAAACATCAGTTTCTTACAGGTGTAAGTAACTTTTCTTCATGGATCTATTAGTGATTGCTTTCAAATAGAAGACGTGTTCAGTGTTGATGGGAGGCAGAATAAACCAAAGTCTTCAAACATGTAAGACCAACTATAGAGTAGCATGGTCCTACAGACCATTAACTAACTTGTCCTACATGCAGGGATGCTTTTTAGTACTTAATTTTTCATCAACATTAATGGTAATGTATTAATTCACCAGTAGAATTCATTTTGTGTAAGCCCAAGTGTGAAAGTCCCACTGTGAAGTTCTTCCCGATGCCATGTCATTCATAATGTCACAGGGTGTCTCTTAGCCTTTTGCTGGAGGATTAAGTTTCCTCAAGACTAGATGCTAAAACCTGTGATTGCATTACATTAGGACTAATGCTCAAAAAGTTATCTCAGTGGTTAGACTTGGTTTAGATCTCCGTGCAGGCAGCATGTTTTTTAATTGGTGGTTCTGCTTAGCGCTTTGATAGTTATTTCAGCACTATAAGGTTATTTTCTAGGCTGATGTATTTTCTCAGAGTTGTCCAGCCCCATATGTATGTTCTGTCAAAACTCTTAGCTTCAGTATTTATATCAGTCAGTCTATTCCGAAGCCACCAGAAATCGGGGAATTAGCCTCCCCGTGTCCACTCGCAATTCTGTTTCTCTTCCAGTCCTACATATCACATATTTGTTACTTCTAAGGCAGAGGAAAACTTAAAAACAAGTTACATTTGAGATGGAATTAAATATAAGAAATAAGGGTATGATTTCTAGTAATAGGACTGAATGCTGGATTTTGGAGCATCAGAGTCAGCTCAGCGATGGTTCTACTCCCCCTTCTGGCCCCAGTCCAGCTGATGGGTGCAGACTCCATGGGGTTTGTGAGCCCTTGGATGGAGCTCTGTGGTGCAACTCATGTGCTTAAAATCCTTGGTGACTCAGAGTTTCTGGCAGATTGACAGACTACCCAGGAAGTCGGTGGCTTGGGCAAAGAAGGTCTAATTAGAAATTGCCATATGACACATACAGAAAATGAAATATTTGCTGAAGTGCGACTGCATTAAGAAACTCTGTTTTTCATTTTATTTGTCATGTTTGGCAAATTGAAGCTTCACTATATTCTGTCTGACCTCTCATTGATGAATGACAATAAATAAATAAAAATATAATGCCAACTACATTCTTTTTAAAAATCATGAGATTAACATCTTTAATTCTATTGTCTGTTTTTCTTTTTTGTTTTTTTGGGGGGCTTTTTTTTTGTTCGTTGGTTGGTTGGTTGGTTGATTTGGGGTTTTTTTGTGTGTATGTGTGTTGTTTTGTTTTGTTTTGTTGTTGGTTTGTGTTTGTTTTTTTTTTTCCCCAGAAACCTTCGAATTATTTGGAATCATTAAAAATACTTACAGGTTAGGCTTGATTCAAAAAGAAATGTCTCTTCCGTCACAAGAACTTTCCATTAGTGTATGTCCCGACGACATGAAAGACCCTGTACCAAATGTCTGGGCAAAAAGTTGACCGGAACGAGATTAGCTTCTACATACAAAACTGTGAGTTTCCAAACGATGCAGGAAGCTGTTTGGTAACGCTCATTACAAGCTTCCAGAAGGTGTCACTGTGCACCTATATTTTGAATGGGAAACCTCAACATTTAAGTATTACTGCCAAAGCACTATTCCTCCTTCTGCTATTAAGGCTTCTCTTCTCTATCCATAATGGAAATTAAAAGAACAATGGAGAAAAATATTTTTTTTTTTCATGATTAGAAAAGGAAAAATATCTTCATAGTACCACTGTCACTCAAGAGGTACCTATCTAACCATGACCTGCCGGAATATTCCCGATATACTGTGGGTCATACATAACCTGATTATTATGCAGGATCCTTACCACACGTGCTCGGTAAGTAATAAACACAGTTAAATTAAAGAAGAAATCAAAACTGACATGACTGCACTTTTTATGTCTATAAAGGAGTTAGTAGTTACATTCTAGAGCTGGTTCAGAAAAGAAGATCAACAGGGCAATTTGGAACCAGTGCTCCTGAACAGATCAAGGTTTCAGAGTAGCTGAGTAGTTCAAAGTGAATCTGAAAGCCTGGTTGCACACTGTGGCTGCACAGTAATATTCCAGCTTGACAAGATTCCTGAGGAAGACACTGTGATTTTTGCCATTAACTTCCATCAGGTTTTGGACCTTATAAAATATGGATGCATTCAGAAAATTATGCAGCCATGTTAAAAGACTGATGGGAGAAAATATAACTCTCTTATAGGACGTGGTAGAAAATATGAAAAGAGAAATGCACTAAAATTCTTCTGAAAAAGAAGAACAAAAGAATAAAGAACTGGCAATCAGAGACTGCTAAAGAGTATGAGGTTAAAAGACAGTATCAGAAACAAGAATGCCGTAGGCTGATAGATGCTGCCATGAAGAGCAAACTCTGTATTTGTCTCATTGCAAACTAGATTGAGTTGGTGACCAGAAGTATTTATCCAGCATTTAAAAAGATACATGAATGATGATGAGAGGAAAAAGAACTGATTTGATAAGAATGACAGTGAGGAGAAGGTGTAAATATATTTTGGAAATGAGAAAACTTCAGGTGATATCTATGCCAGAGTACTGATTTATCAGTGGTACTGAACTCTTATCCCTGTCATGTCGATATCCCTGTGGAAGTGAATGGAAAGGCCTGAGGCTTTGTTGCAGAATTTCTCACTAATATTTCTTTCAGAGATGCCCTGTGTGATCTTGCCCATGTAGGAGTACCTGCCTGGATTAGAGTGACTGTGATCACAGACAACACAAATTACTGGCTGAATGTCATGTTTGCTTTAGACTTAAAAGCAGACTTACAAATGGTATCAGCTCCCTTGACACCACAAATACTGAGTTACAACTTAAAGTCAGAGAGGATCTCGAGTAGACAAAAAAAAAACACAAACAAAAAAAGGCTCAGACTTACTAAGCTTTTTGGGGAGGCACTTGATGTGTTCCTGTGAAACCGCTTTTCTCCTGTTTGATGCACAGGGAGATTGACACTCCCTTCTGCAGGCTGGGCTTTTCCTCTGGCCACTCCGGGCTGTCTATTATGTTTCTCTGCACTGCACTTTGCTGCAGACTCTAGAATTGTCCTGAGAGGGAGAACAGCACTCAGGATGCATAGAATTCTGGATATACCTATTTTTATGTCCCATCTTCATGCATCACTGTTCAAAACAACTCACTGACAGGCCACACTTGTGGTGGCTTCCCTCCCTTACACTACTGCTTTGAAAGATCAAGTCCTCCTCCTGGACAGACAAAACGTCCCTTTCAACATCCTTTCTGCAGTTCATTTCAAACATACCACCTCACCAAACACAGAAAAGACAAAGTGAGACTGTAAGTCTCCTGTCTTCAATAGCCTATACCTTTTTCTCTGACCTGTAACACCTGTAACTTATTTCTTCTGATTATTTGGAAAGGCTGGTAAGAAACCAGCCTTTTCTGTTTAAAGTGTGCCTATTTAGAAACCAGTGTGATACTTGAGAAATCACAGCAATTTTATGAGTCTGAAACAACTTTACAGTCTGAGCATGCCATTGTTGTCCAGGTAAATCATTCAAGAAGGTGCTATTCTTGTACTGAAATGAAGCACATGTGTTTATCTGCATAGAGTCTGTATGAACAGAATAAAGTGCAGCGAGGAAGACTAGTCTGTCATAAAAATAGCAACCATCTTTCAGAATCAAACATTTCAGTGAACACTAAGAAAGCCAGTTTTCAGAAATGTCCTTGGCATTTAAGGGCTGTGACTCACTTTGTCAGTCTTCTGACTGTAGAACTATTCCATGCCAAACCATAAACTGAAAAACACCCATATTCAATATAAATGTTATAGATGTCCCATGTATTGACATACAGAATTTGGGGTAATGTAAATCAGTAAATGTAGCAAGAATTTGCAAATGAAAAAACAGGACAAAGGGTCAGAGAGGAGAAACTCAGCTACCCCTCCAGAGCACCTGTGCAAATCTGTGCACAAGTTCCAAGCACCAAAAGGCACAAAGGGTGTGAGTGCCAAAGCTTATTTGGGATACTAAACTCCAGGATGGGCAAGGAATCCCTAAAAGGAGATTCTCTTCCCCAAAAACATCTGTCTTGGAAGAATCCCTGTGTTTAAACGAATTAGTTTGGTAATAAAAAGAGAAAAGCACAGATTTTACAAAATCAAGCACTGCAGTGCAAGAAAATTAGTACTTTAAAATATTATAATCTGCCTACCTCTCATAATAAATGACAATTGTTATACAGTTCAAGAACTAATAATTTTTCCTATTTTGGTCTAAGTCTGACCCATTGTTTTTGCTCTTAACCTGATTACCCTCAAAGGAAACCGTGAAGTTGACAGAACAGTAAGAACTGTTTCCTTCTTTATTTAGTCCTAAAATAAATCACACAAGATGTCACAGAAAAAAATCCCAGCTACTTCCTGAAATCAAGCTGTGTTCACAACTGGAACCAGATGCATAACAAAACAAAGTTGAGCCTTTCCCCTTTTTCTGTATGAATTCCTCAACATAGAACTGATATCTCTAGACTCCTGAAAATAATTTTCATCCTTCTTGAGAGAGTAATTAAGTGCTTGCAAGAGTGAAACAGGAAAAATGATGTGACATTTTGTAAGACAATCAGCTGCTGCTTGGCAGGCACCACTGGGCAGCTCCTGATTTATTGCAGCCTGTTCATACCTTTAACAGTTGACATGGCATTTCAGTTTGGATTTATTTTCAGAATGGCATTAAAAGTATAATATTGAGGGCAATAGCCTCCTGACCTGTTTCCAATCACATCTGGTGGTAGAATGAATACCTGTTAAGCTAAAGATCTCAACATCTAATTTCCTAAAAGTTCCATTGGAATCAGTGTTAGGATAGGGAGGGGCTGTGGAAAAGGCCTAGCCTTCTCAGACATCCAGAACAGTCAATAAGCAGGCACAGACCTGCTGTGAGCCAGGCTTCATCAGTTCACCCGCTCACAGATCCTTGCCATTTCCCAAGTTTTACCCTTCAGCCCACCTTCTAGATGTGGCGATGGAAAAACAACATTCTGCCTGCCTCAGTAGATACAGTTACTTATATTGTACATTAATAAGGTGTTTTCATCCCACACGTGGCCTCTGTGCCTCTCTGTGGTCTCTCCCTTGCATTTCCTGGCTTGGCAGGGCTTTGAGTTCAACCTGCTTTGAGAAGGATGCACCTAGTTGTCACCTAGCAACATGGAGGTGGATTTTGAAATTAAGATATTTGTGATAGGATATTCTGATCCCTTTTTGCACCTTTCTTTTGATTGGATAAAGCTGACTTAGGAAAATGATGCAAATAAATGAGAGTAACGTTATTGCACAGAAGGGACCATCAAAATGTAGGACTGAGTAAGCATTAAAAGGCTTGAAAGAAATACTGCTTTTCCTTTAGAGTCTTTGAAATGTTTGTGGAAATAAATTACTGTGAAAAAGCATATGTGGAATTAATGATTTTTGTGTTTTTGCACCACTCATGCAAAATGCATATCAGGTAGCATGCATTGTATACAAATTGGCAAGGAGAAGGAGAAAATTAATCTTCATGCTCACTACATATACAGCAAGGAGTAATGAATTTAAACAGCAGGCAAGGATATCTGGTTGATCCTAGCAGCAAAGGTCAGATGATACTTTCAAACTCCCACCCAGAACCACTTTTGATAATCATAGTCCATAGAACTGCTTAGGTTCAAAGGGACCTTGAAGATCATCTATTTCTAATCACTTTACCATGGGCAGGGACACCTTCCACTAGACCAGGTTGCTCAGAGCTCCATTCAGCCTGGCCTTAAACACTTCCAGGGATGGGGCATCCACAGCTTCTCTGGGCAACATGTTCCAGTGCCTCACCACCTACACAGTAAGGAATTTCTTCCTCATGTCTTATGTAAACCTATAATCTTTCAGATTAAGACCATTCCCCCTTGTCCTATCACTACATGCCCTTCAAAAAGTCCCTCTCCAGCTCTCTTGTTGGCCCTGGAATTCTGGACTAAGGTCTCCCAGGAGCCTTCTCTTCTCAGGGCTGAACAACCTCAATTCTCTTAGCCTGTCTTTACAGGAGAGCGGTTCCAGCCCTCTGATTACCATGATAGTGCACCCCACATCATTTTCTGGTCACTGGAAGGATTTGCTAATTAGACTGGACTTGCTGATACCTGCAACTTATTCTGTGTATTGGCAATAAAGCAGAGCGTAATGGCAACTCCGTGCTCAGGTGGTCTTTAACATATCATGGCATCTAGGCAAAACCACAAGTCAGAGCAATACCAACTGTATTATGTTGGGCTGGTGATGCAAAAAGGTACATAATTTTAATTTTGTATTTTAGTGGAAATCATTTACTTTCATCATTCTGGCTGTGAGAAACATATTATGGAATAAAGGTAAATTCTTTCTGACTGCCAGACACACAAACTAGATGCCTTTTTAAGAAAGTCTCCATCATCTTCCAGAGAAATGCTGCTTTTCCCTAGTGTCCTTTATCTAAACTGTTAATTCTTGCTGCTGAAAGGGTATCCTAAATTAATATCTTTGTAAATCTGAATATCTCAAATGAGTTGATTTAGACTTAGGCTGAATAGGTTATTTATTAACCAGTATGACATTTTGCTCCACTTAAAGAAGGTCATTGTATATTATAAAGAACAATCTCTGTAATTCAGGTCAGTATAGGATTGTTTCACTGAAAAATTTCCAGAACTAGTGTAGAAACAGTTTGCCTTTTGATTCTCATATTAGTTGCGTTCTTTCTGACAGTAACATCCTCATCAGCCCAGGAATCTGCATTTTTTCTATTTCAAAGGTACACACCTGAAAAGGAAGCTTTAGGACTAATTCAATAGTAAAATATGTAAATCACTAAATTGGAAAACCACATGATTGCAAATTAGTACAAATTATCACTGAGGACTAGAAAATTTGCACACCATTAATATGCAAGTAATCCACCCATTAATGTGTAGTACATTATTATTTTGACAACTTTTACAAAAGAATGCCCTCTGATTGCTGTCTACACGCTATTATTGGCTCATAGACAATGCTGAGCAATACAGCCAGCTATTTTCTGAACAGTTTTTCTGGATGCAAAACAAAATTTTTTATGAATTAAAAATATTATTATGCCATACAATTATAGAACAGTTTAAAAAGAAAGATTTTGAAGAGCTCTTTGTTTCTCGGAATACTTGAGACTGCATATTGTTTGGTCCTGCCTCCTGTTCCTCATGTTTGAAGACCTCTGAGGATGGAGACTTCAGAACCTCTCTGGGCAACCTGTCCCACTGTTCCACCACTCCATCATAAAAAAGCACACAACTTTTTCTGTCTGATAGTATAATTCCTGCATAAGCCACATTCATCTGTTCTTACTTTCATGCATAATGCTAAACATTAAAACATACAGTTTTAAAAGGAGTTACATTTAAAGGTTTCAGCTCCCTGGAGTAGACTAGTATACTACGGACATTCAGAGGAAATATGACAAGAAAACTCCAAACCCAACACGAAAAGTCTATGCAAGGCTGCCCAGAGGTAGCAAGCAAGTGGTGAAAATGAGTCCTGTCTACTGACATTAGCTAAACCAGTGCACGTCTTTCAAGGCTAAGCCTGCTGGAGGGTGTCCCATTCACAGCACATTGTGCTCCTCCACTGTTCCCAGCATGACCATAGGGCTGAATCAGCCTCTCCTGGCCAACTGTCCCCAGTTTACATACTGGGCATGACACCCTATGATATGGAATATCCTTTTGTCCCATTCAGGTCAGCTGTCCTGGCTCTGCTCCTTGCCAGTTTCTTGTGAACCTGCTCAGTGACAGAGTGTGGAAAACTGAAAAGTCCTTGACTTAGGGCAAGCACTGCTTAGCAACAACTAAAACTTCAGTATGTTAATAATGTTAGTCTCATAGTGAATCCAAAACACAGCTCTGCACCACCTACTAGGAAGAAAATTAACTTTATCCCAGCTGAAACCAAGATAACACTGCAGGTCTCAAAAGGATTTATACAGTCTGTAAAAATGTGCAGGAGTAGCCCTTTCTTAACTAGGGAAAATATTTCAGGGACAGGACATATCCTTGTTATAAAGGGTACATGTCAAGAAATAAAAATTTACCACCACAGAAGATCACAGAGAGATAATGTTCTCCAGCTTGTCCTAGAAAAAATTTTGCTTACCTTTAAAACTAAGTGCATATGATTTTATTTTATCTTAATGTGTACCTATTTAGCAAAAAAACCCACTCTTTACCAAAAAGTTTACTGTATCACCAAAGAAGCTTTCAATAAGGCTAGTTGCTCATAATTTGGTGGTCCTAAATGCTCTGTAATACTCCTAATTTCTTTCCCAGAATTCTATCTCCCTTTAAAGCATTGCTCCTGAATAAAACAGAGCATCAAACATCTCAAATTTTACATCTGCTATGTAAGAATAACTATTTTTGGCATAGACGAAGAATGCTAGCTGCCAAGTGATTCAATCTATACCCATACAGTTTGCATCCCCTGCCCATCTCAAACATAAGAATTAGATAAAATGTGACTGTCGAACTATGTTTCAGCTATTTATGCACAACACCTGCTCAAAAGAACAGAAGGAATGTGCTCTTGCTATAAGTTACTGCTTGATTTGTTCGTAACACCCTATGACACAATCACAAGCTTTCAGACATACAAATGTTACCGTGACTAAGTATGAAAAATAAGCTTCACCCAATAAACACTCCTGACATAAAAATGTACCTAATAGGGATTATATTGCCTAAAGAGGGTGAGTATATTTATATAATATCTATATTATATTAATATAATTATATATTACTAATATCAGAATTTTTTCCTACTCTTGTAAATGAGAAAGACTATATCTGACTTCAGAGGGACTGTTGAGTAATAGCAATTAATGACTGACAGCACTCCTTACCTGAGGATACTAGAATACTTGGCAATACTTGGCAATCATTCGACTAGCATGTCTGGCTTTGAAAATAACATCTTTTATGATTTTTGAGCTTTCTGGAGTTGTTTGTGAATGGATTCCTCTTTTATCAAAGAAATCACGTGACCAAGATGTGCATGGTCATGAGTGACTTCCACATTACAAGCAGTTCACAGAATAATGTTTGACATCTCCAGACCCAAAGGGTTCTTCCTGCAGACCTGAGATCAGCTAAGTGAAGGAAAAAGGATGCCATACTTCCCTTGGGCTGCTCCTTCAGACAGCACGCTCATGGCCATTTCCATTTCTGCCTGGCCTCCCACACAGAATTGGACTTGGCAAGAAGAAAGGCCATGCTGGCATAACCAGGGTATCACTATGTCTCAGCCTACAGGTTATTGTTTAAGGAGGCTTAATACTTGCTCTCTACCTCTCCTTGGCACACACCTTGTCACTTAACACTATGCTTTTCTTCACCTCTCTGCTCCATGCCTTGAGGAGGAAAGAAAGCCCTTACAAATGAGGCAGATGTCAACAGGAGCTGGAAAGGACTCTGCTTGAATCCCCAGCAAGAACAGGGCTGCTCCCTCAGAGTAGGTGAGCTGGAAGCAAGGGATCCCATATCCCATACCACAGTACTTGAGCAAGGTAAACTGCACAGACACAGGGACAATCCAAGAAACATTCCAGATCATAAGACAGTATCATAGCAAGGTAGAAGTCAGCTCCTCAGATCAACAACCAGGCAAGCCCACACTGACAGGAAACAGCCAAGGTCAAGCCAGAAAGTCAGCCCAAGGTGGGGGTTAAGGGCTCAACTAGGTGGCTCTGCCACATGGCTGTCACTTGACTGGAGATGATCACTTCAGAACAGCTCAAGGGAACAGGCCCTCAGGGCTAAACTTAAATAGAGCTTCTGGGTCCACCGGTGAGGGTGGAGGCCCCAGCTGAGGCTGGTCAGGGCCATTAACATTTATGAGTGCCCTCAGAGCCCTGACACTGCTGTCCATCTGCACTTTCCCAGTCATTTATTGTCTGTAGATGTATTGTTCATGTAAACCCCAAAAAATCTGGAGATTCTAGGCTTAGAAATCATAATTATGTTATAGAAGTGAAACAGGTTCTCTCCAGGTGTAATCTGGACATGAACTAAAATGTGGTATTCCTGCGGAGAAAATTCTCATCATCTTCTGAGGAAGCGATAGCAACAAGCTCTGTGGAACAGGACTTTGGCCAAATTCCGTCAATAAGACAAAACTGTGATATATTTGAAACCTTGCACTACCTCCTATGTAATTTTTCTAGGGTGTTTATTTTGTTACCTTGCATAAAGCTCATTGGGAGCACACAAGAATATGTCCATGTTAGCTCTGGGTTAAGAAAATTCTTGCATCTTTGTGTTGAGACTGGTAAAAAGAGTTTATTCAATTTTGCTTTTTAACACTTCTACAAATCAAGATGCAAACATGTCAGAGGGAAAGGCTTTTTAAGCAATGCAAATGGAGATTAGAAACAAACAACTCCTTGAGTTAATGTAAATGTCACAAAGAGTATTTAAGAGGCCTTTAAGCTCTGCCTACCACCTTTCAAAAACACTTCTTTGGTAATTCAGTTTCTTTTTGAAAGCATGTTCAAGAATAAATAAACCTAATTCAAGTGTACTGCTAATTTTTTTTAAGAACAATCTATTTAATATTTTGACTTTTATACTCTTCAGCATGTTGAATTAAATGCCAACTTGCTCTCAGAAGCAGCCACCACTCACATTCAGAAGCATCAAATTCAAAATCTCATCTAAAGTGAAAGGGAACATGGGAATTAATGAGGACTGTGGAATCAGTCCAATCAAGGACACTGCCAGTCACACGAATTACAGGTCTAGGAACATAGTCTGTCTATAGTAACCAGTATCACATATAGAAATTTTTTACCAGAAAGAATCTGAACTTTCTGTATACTTTAATGCCACAAGGACTTAAAAAAAAAAAAAAGTAAGTTTTAACATGATCTCATCTATTCTGGAAGTGTAAGTGACAAATCAGTCTTGAACCTTACAAACTTCAAGTTGGTTTCCTAAATACTATTAGGAAATCATGTAAACCTTAGAGCCATGGTTCCCTATCAGTAAAAAAGAAAGGCATTTCTTTCCTATGTTAAGTAAAGCTTGCCATTTATTTTAGTTCCCTAGCCTTAGGGCTGTACACATTTCTAGATGGGTAAGTTTTCTAACTTCCTATCACTAACACAATCCTTGTAGACTCATTAACTACTAGTAACATTGCTTATGTTACATATGTGAAAGGATCATTTGCTGATATGGTTTATGAAGTTTTGGAGATGTGTTCCCCCAGAGCATGTGGTCTCACACATGAGCTTCCATGTGACAGCAGCTTCAACTCAGCTGAGCTCAAGAAATGGCTATACAGCATCTCCTGGGTAGTCTCTGCAGACTGCCCCTGCTTCCAGAGATGAGAGCCACATCAGCAGAGCTGCAGCACTTATAAACAAAAGCACTGAACAAAGCAAATGGGACAGATAGCCAGCAGAAAGGAAGCTGGCAGCACTGCTGTTAAAGGAACCGCGGACAGTAGGTGGCTCTGCACCTTTCAATGGCATTTAGATACCTCTGTAGATAAATCCCTTTGCAAATCAGAGAAGTAATAAGTTGTCCTCTGTGAGGTCCCTGACTCAGTCCTGTGCACCATGTTCTCAGAGACTCAGTGACAAACTACAATTTCAGGCAACATCCATAAAAGTAATCACCAAGCTGAAGGGAACAATTAACCTGAGACGAATTAAAGGATGGGTAAAATAGAAATGTCTGGGAACACAAGCTGTCAAGAACTCAATATATGGATTTCAGAAAGGATTAAATTCAGGAGCCATTGTACCTGTGAAAAAAAATCCCTTTGCCTTCAAGAGGGCCAAGAAGTCCCCAGGCTCCTGTGCTAAATGCACAGATAATGAGACAGATGACATGAAATTCTGAAAGGAGTGTACTTTGTTCATTAGCAGAAACAGTTTCCCAATAGCAGCAAAGCAGACTGAGCATTTCCTCTCAGTAAAAGCAATGAAATTTATTTAGGATGAGTGCATTCCTATAATTCAAATGAAATGGCCCTGTGGAAATGGGCATGCATTGGCTAAAGTGATGGGATGGAGAAGTCAATTCTAGCTTTAACTTGAATCTCATAGGGCAGATGTGGAATGGAGAATGGCTTTTTTCCCTGTCTTGCCTTTCACCAACCCTGCCAACAACCTCAGCTGGCTGCCTTAGCCCCTCTCTAGTGGTTTTAAGTCTGAAAAAATGCCAAACTTAGAGTGGTTCCAAGAATGCAGGACTTTGCTGTCACATTCTCTTCCCTATCATGCACCAGGGTGCACTACTTCCGCACCAAAACTTTAATAAGATACAGTTTCTTGCACCTGTCTCTCTTGCTCTGCTGAGCTGCAGAAGAGCTTGCTTCTCACCATAAATAATAACAGCTCAGCCCTCAGGTAGCTTTCAGGCTTTTGACAAAATCTAGAGGATACGTGACTGTTTTTAATTAAGGAAAACAGTTCAGCTCTACATCTATTACTAATACCGCTACAGCTCTACATCTATTACTAATACCCTAATAGATTTTAGTATTATGCTGTGTTTGATTTCTTTGGCATATCTTCTTTTGTTAACTACCAATAAAAATCAACTGACACAGCATCATTAAAGAATGCAGACCTCTTCAGTGTCTAAACACCATGAAGCAACATATTTTCCCTCATCATATTTTCCCTCCCTTTTAACAACAGATTAGTTTCACAAAGTATGAATCATTTTTATGAGTTAGATGGATATGTTTAAAATGTTCTTTGAAAGCAGACACTTAACAGGAAGGTGGATCACCACCTCCTTTTTCACTGTGGTTGGGACACACTGAGGAACAGAGTGCAGAAGACAAGGCTCAGGAATAAAGGAAAACTACATGAATGTCTTAGTGATAAACAATCTATGGCTGTTATTCATGACGTTAACATTTTCTTTCTCCTTCTTTCCAGATATACCACTTCACCCCCTCCTTCAGGACATTTGGATAACCCTGCATTTTTTTCTTACCTTGAAAATCCATTGTGCTGCTTTAATCTCCATTTCTTCTTCATTTTGTAGGGTCTCCTTTGCTTGACAGTTGTCTGCATGGTAGCTGTGAGTCCTGAAGTAGAGCAAAACTTGCCTCCACATCAAGAAATAAAAAGGCTGTTCCTGAATCAAATTTTTCAATGATCTTCTTGGAGAAGCACCACACTTATTTAATGATGAAACTAAACCAAATCCCAGACATCGGGCTGAATGACAACAACATAAAGATTGCTTGTCCTTACACTGATGGACAAATGTCAGGGCCTCTTGCAGCTTGCCAGTTCTTCCTGCAGCCTCCACAGCTCTGGAGACAAACAGGATTATCTGCCCTCAGATATCTGCAGTGTCTCATCCCCTCAGCATGTGCCAGCTTAGAGATTAGATTTACAACTTTGTAGGTTTTAGTAAATTGAAAAGTTGAAAGACAGGCACATGGTAGTGGAACACACGTCAGAGAAACAAGCTGTAATAATCGTGAGACACATTTTGTCACCTCAGAGTGAATGTATTTAATTTACAACTTGCAGGAAGAAGCAACTCAGCACACATACTCATACTCTGCAGGAGGCACCAAGAGGAGATGTCTGTCTTAGGACAGTGGCACCTGTCAATCTCATTTTTTATCTCACTGACTGAACAGATGGTCTGCTGGTAATCCTTCCAGCACCAATGAAAACGGCACATGAGTCACAGCCGTGTCTTAGGATAGAAACAAACTAAATATAAAGACTAAGGCTCCAGGTAGATTATTAATAGATTATTTCTCCCAGCTATATAGAGGGCTGCCAGGGTTTTGCCTTCTGTTTGTCAACATTCACTTGCTCTTGTTTACATCTTTTTTCAAGCTGAAAAATATGTCTAACCTAACATTTTTTTCTGCCGAGAGTCCAAAGTTTTGACAATTCAGAATTGTAGATACAAGGTAGATATAACGCCATCTGCCCCCATAGCGCCTCTTGTGAGAAGAGCTGCTGTGGTCACATCTCCGTCTCTTTTTCAGAGAAATCCAGTAAGTGCTGAGGAGAAAAACTAAGAACAATGAGGCTTGACAAGCTGAATTGCACTAGAAGTCATTGTATAGTAAGAAAGCTGTGGCATAAGCTCTGGTAATAAGTCTGACTTTGGCACAGTTGCTGCTGAGATCTAGGAAACCATCTTTTTTTTCTTCTGTCCTTTAGCCAGGCTTATTGTCAGCATTTCCTTTTCTTCTCCAAAAAGATACTGCTCTGACCTTGCCTCTTCCTGTGTGAGAGGATGAAGTTAGAGGATCTATTACCTTTTTTTTTTCTTTTAAACAGAGAGGTGGGCTTTATTTCACCTAGTACTGCAGCAATTTCCCAGAGAAGAGCACTCCTTCTACACATCCAGGTGTGGACTCCCTTGTGCAGACAAAAGCTGTTGACGCAAAGCAGAAGAGACTGATGATGAGAGGAGGAGATGCTGATGGCTGCAAAGAGAGGCTGAAGACTGAGGTCATTCAGTTTTCAATATAGAAGTGCACATTCATGAGACAGAGACACTTGTCCCTACTCCCTAAAATAATATACTCTACTATTTTAACCCCAGATGCATCATTTCTCAAAGCTATAAATAGTATTGCACTGGCCTTTCTGTTCCTGTTTCTGCACGGTACTTGACTTCCAATTTTCTGTCAATAAAGCATTGTTGCATTCTATCAGGGGGAAAAAATAGAAGATGTATTAGTTACAATAAAATGTTTATTTTTTTTTCAGAACCACTGTTCCTATTGAGGGTGAGTACAGTTCCTTCACTGAGCATGCGGAACCGAATTTCAAAATGGTAGTGGGTCAATCAGAAGATTGCCTGCTACAACATATGCACAACTGTGGCATATTAGCTTTGCCAGGTCCTTTGGGCCAGGATCTGATTAATTTAAAAGAAAAAGTGATCCATGTGCTATGACTTAGAAGTCATATAAGTCTATATTGGTTGCAGGAAGCAGGATTTACATGTTAAAAGAGATACTTATAAATAATGTTCTTCCACCGTGACACAGAAAATAAAATGAAGATAAAATAAGAGGAGAAAACAAACACAGATGAAGCAGTAAAAATCCGGTTCACAGCGGGCCAATTTTGCTATAATTACTCAGAAAAAATGTCTAGTGAAGTATTCCACATCTCCTCACATTGAAAAATCACTTCTGTTTCTGCACAAGGAAGCCTCTTCCATGATAACCCTCCACATTTAGACAGGAGAGAAAAAAGTATCTCTTCAACGTTTTGTGAATTAGAGAAGTACATTAGCTCTTCCTGACCTTCTAAGTATGTTTTGCTTGGATAAACTTTCCAAGCATTTTCTTCTATCCATGTTAAATACTTGTACAGACATGCAGGAGACAGCCTATACAGGTGAGGTATAGAATGCTGAAAGGTTAAATGGCAAAACACTTCTGTAATTTGCAGAATATGTGACAGAGAATGACACATCATTCTTATTACAAGAAGGAAAGAAGAACAGAAAAATACTCTCACGATCCAGCTGTCTGTAGTCTTATTATGAGGGTGACTCTGCATTAATTTTTTAGTATTAAAGTATTGAGCATTTTTATTCTTTGTGATCCAGGCAATTGATGAGTTTTCTTCCTGCATGCTGATATGCTTTTCATTTTTCACTCTGTTTCACACATCAATAAAGTCATCTAAATATGGAAACTTCAACTGAAGTTGCCCTGCCAGGAGTTAAAGGACAAGCACTGATGTGACCAAAAATAGCTAAATGAGAATTGTTTTGCACACCTGAATCCTCAAGGATAGATGCTTGCCAAAAAATAGGAGCACGGCACTTTCACAGTCATTACCTTTAGCAAGATCCAGAGAATCAACTAGCATGAATAAGGTGCCATGAGGTGCTGTCCAAGGCTGATGACACATGATGTGTTTGTACTGGTTGCTGAGCATTGCCTCTCGCTGTCATAGAGGTGACATGCACATGAGACAGGCTCCTATAATGACTATGCAATGCTTTTCTTTCTCAAAGCCTACCATTGCAGTGCAATGAAGTTCCTTAACACAGAGAGGGCCTCATGGGACTTGCACTGAGTGACAATTTTCAGATGTGCCCAAGTGTTTGACAGATGGGGCATAAAAGCACATGTGAATCTGCAGCTTACCCACCGTCCCCTGAAAAGGTGGTTCAAAATTTCACTGTACACTTGTCAAAGGAGTAACACCGTCATCAGCAAAGTTTTCACTACACTATTTACCTCCTTTCTCAAGCATTTCTGAGTGTGCTGAACAGTATAGACTCCAGTCAGATGCTTTTTGCACTGTGCTGAAGACCCTCCTGCATTGTGAAAGCTGATAATTTCCTCCTACCCTATCCTGTATGTATCTCATTCAGGAGTTATGAATCAGATTTTTCCTTTTAGCCCAGGAGAGTTGTTGGATGGAGTCTACCTGTACGCACCTTGTCTACTCACATGAAGAACTCCTGCAGAGGTGTGAGACATGACTGTCCCTTACAGAGCTTACAATAACCTTTTGTTATTGTTTTGCCTTTTTTCCCTTACATGGCATAGAAGTATATGTAAATTAAATACATTTCTATACAGGTATATTCAGGAGCAATGTATTGTTTTCATCCTTTAACATGGCACATTGGGTTCACTAATTTGATTCCTCCGCTAGAGATTCCATTACCTTGCCTGGCATAGATGTCATGCTTACTGTTTTATAGTTCCTTAAATACCCCCTGGAACTCCTGTCAAAAAAAGAAAAAAGTAATTACTATTACAATTATTTCTCCTCTCTCTGCCTTTCTCTTTCTGCTAATTCAGTACTTGCATACTTTCAGACATTCTGCCTCACTGCAAGGTTACAGACATGTTACAGGAAAAATATTTTTTACTGTAGCCTCTCAACAGCCTGGGAAATGAATAGTAGAGCCAGAGGCTGCCATTTATGATGAAGTCAACATGCCAAATCACAGCTTTTCAAATTTCTTTTCTATAGACAAATGACTATGTTGTTGTTGTATAAAAATTTTGACTGCAAATAGCAATTCATCTTCTTTTAGCCAGACTCCAGGCTGAATGGATGGTGCTACACTCTTGCAGGTGGTGGAATTAAGCAAAAAAATAGTCTGCTATAAAAAAAAGGATGATCACTGATGACCTAATGCATGCTTCAAATAAGAGATCACATTGGGCAACGAACTGAAATAATGAATTTATCATTCTCTGCTTAATATAAAGTACTGAAACAATACTGTAAGCAGTGACTGGAAGGGAGAGAACCACAACCCTGTGGATATGCAGGTTCATACAGAGTACTCTGGTACTGGTGCTTGGGTTAAGTAAGAAATGTGCTAAAGGGGTGGGAGAAATATGCTGTGCAAAGTAAACTACAATCCAATGTTTTGAATAATTTCCTTTAAACAGGTGATTCCCAGCAGAATAAATGTCTTTGCAAGCATTCAGGACATTACTCGGCTAGACATAGGGGCACATGATGGGAAGCAACTCTATTTGTGTCTTAAAACTGGCAGCTGGAAATGCACATTAAGAGGTACTGACCCAGTTTTCAAGGATTTACTTAATCTCTGAGAACAACTATTAGACTGAGCTTGGAAGGGTGAAGGTGGAAGAATACCATACCTGGCCTAGGTAAGAGAATGCACAAAGTTGTCAATGTCTTAGGTGCTGGGACAGTTTGGAGTTCGGGCAGAAGTAATATCGTGGAGAACTGATGAAGTTTCATGGAAACAAAGCCTGATGTGACCCTCAGATGAGGGCTGACTGGTAGTTTGCAGGATCACTGAATAGGCCTTTGATGCCTTGCTGCAGTTTAACCCCAGGTCCCTTGGTGCTTTGCAAGCCCTGCTGTGCAGTAATGAAAACATCCCTGTTTTCAGCACTCATCCAAAACATAGCCTTATACTAGCTACTGTAAAGAAAACTAACTCTATACCAGCCAAAACCTGCCTTCATTATGCAAATTGCATTTTAAAAGCTTCTAACGTTGTTCTATTTATCTTGCCAGACCTTTGTGCTTTGGTTTATTTGTAAAATGGGTAGAGCGATATGTATCATCAGTAATGTGGTTTGAAATGACTGTGGAAAAGGCGAATATGTGTATTCCAGATAGCTGATGCTGGACTCAAAACAAGAGTGGCAAGTGAGACATCCCATAAAAAGGCAGAGCAGAAGCAGGAAATACAGAATGCCACAGGACAGAAGTTACAAGCAACGTTTTAAAAGAGGTTAAAATAAGGCCAATTTCTATTTCTCAGCTATGAAGTAAAAATCAATTTCAAATAATCCTTAAAAGTAACAGATTTTTTTTCAAGATTGTGTGGATATTTCTATGCTAGAGATCAGGAGTTGTGCCAGTGTTTGTTATCACAGTATGTAGGCAACCTGCAAGAACGCAAATTTGTTAGATTAAATTTCCAAGTCCCACATGCTGGGTAATCCACAGAATCATATTAATGGATGTGTTTATTACAGACTAGATGACACAGAGTGTACTCAGGGCTTAGAGAGCTTTCTTCTGATGAAGCATAAAGAAATGCAAATGCTATTACTTGGATTGTGCCTTGAATTTAAGCTTATGCTATCAAGAAACTAACAGTTTTATTGTGGTATGAAGAAATATCCATTTAAAAAGAGAAATTCTATGGAAGTATAAATCAAAGTAACGACAATACTCCTTGAGTTAAAAAAGCACCTATAGAGATACTTGCTAGGCATAATTTAAATAATAGTGCATCCTCTAAGTGGAAAATATAGAGAGTCAAGAAAATTAAGTTAACTGTACACCAGTCCTAGGTCAGCTCTACATTGGCTGTCTTGATCTGCTCACACACAAAACTCTGATTATTTTTGCTTTCTCTGCTTTTCGTCCTTATATGTTAGCAGAGTTGTCCTTCGAGATCATTTCTGACTAGGAGTGGTGTATCTACGCACTTCATCACAGTATGACTGGAAAACCTCACTCAGCAACTGAATGCAATGAGAAGTTTTTTTCAGAAACATGGAAGTTTAAGCCCATAGCTGCTGAAACACTTGGGCTTTTAGTCTGAAGAGCTTCCTGCATCTTTTGCTTGCAGAGGCAAAGCCCAACATATACATGCCATCTTTAAAAAAAAAACAACAAAGGAGTTGTGCAGGGTGTATCTTCCAGTGAGGTATGACTGAGGAGGAAGGAAAATGGTGTGACACTGATGCATGTCACAGAGTGAGTGGCTCATGAGGTGAGAGAGAGCTGTGACACAGTGGATTCCAGGCTGGCACAGCACAGCCAGCACAGGTACTCAGGCCTTGCTGCCAGGCACAGGGGCCCAGGAACACCTGCCCGCTTCCCAGCTCTAGGAAAGAGCAAATTTTGCATTTCCATTGCAGCATGAGAAGCAGAGAGCGAGAAAATGCTGGGTACTGGAAAAACAACACAGATAGGGCATTGCCTGCCTTGTTCCCAGCCCATCCACCTTGTTCCCAGCCACCTGTGGCTCCCTCCTGAGCTTGGTGGCCCCTCGCCTTTGTGGGGTGCAGGGGAGAGCCACAGAAACCTTTCAGGGGCCAGGAGGAGCTTGCCCTGGGGGACAGCACTGAGGGGACTTTTGGCAAGGGCATGTAGTGATGGGACAAGCGGTAACAGCTTTAAAAGGACAGAAGGCAGGTTTCAATTACATATTGCGAAGAAATTCTTTACCGTGAATGTCATGAGGCATTAAAACAGATTGCCAAATCCCTGGAATTGTTCAAAGCCAGTCTGGTTGAGGCTCTGAGCATCCTGGTCCAGTGGTAGGTGTCCCTGCCCACAGGAGGGGGATATTGGTCTCTTCTGCCAGGCAACACACCAGTAGGACAAGATGACACAGTCTTCAGCTGCGCCAAGGGAAATTTAGGTTGGACATTAGGAAGAAGTTCTTTACGAAGAGAGTGACTGGGCATTGGAATGGTCTGCCAAGGGAGGTGGTGGAGTCACCGTTCCTGGAGGTATTTAAGAAGAGACTGGACGTGGCATTGAGTGCCATGGTCTGGTTGACAAGGTGGCGTTCGGTCACAGGTCGGACTCGATGATCTCAGAGGTCTGTTCCAACCTGGTCGATTCCGTGATCGCTAAGGTCCCTTCGAACCCAAAGCATCCTATGGTTCTATAGTACGTGTATGTATGTATGTATGTATAAATGCATGTGTGTGTACTCTAAATGCATTATGCATTATGCATTACGCATTACGCACACAGCCACGCAGACACCCTCCTCAGCCGCCGCGCGTTGTCCCTCGCAGGCCGCCGTCGCGCTCACGTGAGCGGCGTCACGTGAGGGCGGCGGGGCCGGGCCGGCCGGTGCGCGGAGCTCCCGGGCTGCGAGGGACGCCCGCGGCCGCCTCCCTCCGCCTGCCCTCCCACGGCCCCCGCGGTGAGTGAGAGCTGCCCGGGCCATGGGGCGGTGGGTCCCGGGGTCGGGGGTTGCCGCGAAGGGCTCCGCTGCTCCCCCGAGGGCTCGGGCTGTACCGGGCCCCGTGTCTGAGGGCAGTGCAGGGAGCGGCAGGACGGGACCAGGGCTCTTCCCCCCTCTCTCCCGGGCGTCTCTCGGCTGCGTCGGCTCAACTGTAGCTCCCGTACTCCTGGAACCGTTGCTGCCGACTGTGCCCTCGAGGGGTGTTTAAGCGGCTCTGAAACGGTCACGTAGGAGCTGGGAAACCTTCAGTGGTCATCGAAGGACGTAGTGGTGCCGCTTTTGTGGGTGTCTGCTCATAGAAGTGGTTTCAAAGGGAGGAAAGTTCTGCTCCTCCATTTGTCCAGAATGGTTCCTTTTTTCTTTTTTTTTTTTTTTTTCTTGTTAGAATCGTATTTTCCTTGTCATACAAAGGAGCTGTGCTTGCTCGGGACGGGGCAGAATGTGCCAGTTTGCTCTCGCTTGCTCTGTAAGGGAGGGTCAGAACAGTCCAGAAATAGGCTGCATGGAGGGGCTTGGTACAGTTTAGGTTGTAAAGAATTCCAGCTCCAGCTGGGTCTGAAAGCTCTGCAAACACAGTTCTTGTTTTGGTATCAAAGTCAGGTGATGATTAAAGGAAGGAGGAAGAAGTGGTGAAGGTCACTGTCTATGGTAATGTGGTGTATCCTGATGAAGGGCTTCTGTTCATATTTATTTTTTGATTTGTTTCTATACAATAATGATCTTAATTTTCTTGTTGGTCTGTATAGCATGAGTTTTAATTTATATACTTATAGGTGTTTTTTTTTCCTGAAATTGTAGTTCACATGTTTCTAATGTCTAAATACTCTTAGACAAATAGGGGAGGTAAATTAGTCCTAATGTGTAAGGGTGGGGAGGGTATGCACTCAATTTGAACCCTGATTTGGAAGGAAGATAACTTCTGTTTACTGTAGGGCTACTTGGATATTGCAGAAGAGTAGCCTTTATTCAAATAACTTCTTTCCATTGTTCAAGGATTTACAAGACTGGAAGTTATTTAGTAATGGTTATTGTCTTTTATTTTAGCAAACTTATAATTGGCTACAATTTAGTGTGTAGATACGGCTTATTTTTGTTTCAGGTAATCCACATTTTAAATACTTTACAGAGCTTTGATTTCTCAGAAAGTACTCAGTACGGTTTTAGGGAACAGGATACCTGAGAACAGATTTTTATTTATATTTCTTTAAAATATTGGACAGATACTCTGGTCTTTAATACTTTCATAAGAGGTCTCAAATCTGACTTGCATTTCTAGGTGCATTTTAATTATCAGTCAAGATGGATATCCGAGGTGCTGTAGATGCTGCTGTCCCAACAAACATCATTGCTGCCAAAGCTGCTGAAGTTCGGGCAAACAAAGTAAACTGGCAGTCGTATCTCCAGTAAGTAAAAATTTTCCACAAATTTTTTCCCTCTTAATGTTAGACTTCTTGAGATTTTAAGCTGTGTTGGAACATTAGGTTGCAGTGAAGAACGTTCCATGGAAGTAGTTGGTAAAAGTCCACATTAAATGGAAATGGTTGTGGAAAATTTCCCTATGACTTATTACCAGATGAGGAACTCTCTTTTTGCCAACTCAACGCAGCAATATCAAATAATAAGTTTGCACTAATGTGTGGTATAACTGTCCATTTTTTCCCTCCTCATTCAAACACCATTCTCAAGTTTGGCCTTATTGGGTGAGTACTGAATTAAGAAAAGTTTGCAGTAATAATTGTCTTATATGTAGGTCTGTTATCTCTATTGCTGAAGTGCTTTTTGTAGGAATACAAATTGTACTAGCAAAAGTGGACTGGTAGTCCAGGAAAATAGGCTGTACCTTAAGTCAAGGAAGAGCAGTACTGGAGAGCAATTGAAGCAAGTAAATCAGGGAGTAGGCTGAAACAAATACTTTGGTCTGGGAAGAGCTGTGCTAGTGTGTTAGGTAAGCTCAGAGTTCACTTTGATGTGGATATGTTGGCACTAGGAGTAGCAAGAGAAATACTGTCCTAAGAGGATATAAGGGCAAACTGAGGAAGATAGATTTATGCATGAAGTAGGGAACAGGGAGCAGAAACAGACTTTCAGTAGTCCTCTGTACTCCGAAGTGAAATGCAACATTCTTGCAGCCCTGCCTTCCTGATGAGAGGCACCTATAAAAATATCGACAAAGTGTAAATTGCCATTATCTCATGAGGGTCCATGTATATTAGCAAATTACTTCATAGTTCATTGCTCAGTAACTAAAGTGACAGAAATCTTTGTGATTGTAGAGGTACAAACCATACTGATGATGCTTTGTGATTATCAACATTACACCACTTAAATTTTTTTCAGATTGCTGTCATACATATGTAAATAAGTGTTGTGTATTAAGATAACCCACAAGACTGTACATACACGTGCAAGCTGAGAAATGCTAACCCAGTAGAAGCTTACTAATGACTACCTGCTTTGCCCTGTCCTATGTATCTCAGACTTGCTTATTCCATTCATTGAATTGTATTAATTTTATCCCCTTTGTGATTGTATATCTGCATTATAAATCTGGATAAAGGAACTGATCTACTGAGGTAACTTCTCTTTCCTAGGCTATTTTTAAGATGGATCAGTTCCTGCTTCAGTTTATAGTGTGGTACTCCAGTGGCTTTGCAGGCAGGAGAGGAGGGATGGTGTGGTAACTTGACAGTGGCAGCTACCAAGCACTTTTCAAATTATGGCTTTTGCTGTTACTGTGTGCCCTGTTATCCATCTGGTAGGAAGCGTGTCCTAAGGAAGCCTGAGCAGCTGTGCTGTCCTAGTGGCAGGTTTGCAGTTACTTGTGATGAAAGAGGGAGTACAGTTGTAACTGCTTATGTAAGTGAATGTGAGACACTTTCACTGCTTCTTGGGTGGTTTTGACTGTAGGGCTGGTGAGATTAATCTGTTGCTTTTGTTAGTGTAAGGGAGCGTTCTGTTTGACAAGGAGTTGTATTTTGAATATTAATGTAGTAATATTTGTTTGACTATGCTTTTTATAATTTTCATTCATTCTTGGGATTCTCTTTCTCTAGTGCTGTATAAGGATGGGGAGAGTTTTGTTTATAAATCTGTCACCAAATTTTTATATAGCTTCTTTTGACCAGGAGGCAGGGTTCTTTTTCAGGATTCTACGTGTAGAATTAGACTTCGTTTTGTTCTGGAAACTATGAAAGAAGAATATATAGCTATTTCTTTTCTTTGAGCCAGCCAAGTTTTAGAAGCTGTTGTAGTCTATCTGGCTGGTGTTTGTGATCAGATTATGAGACTGTTTGATGCTTGATGCACTTTGTATGTCAATGACAGTGTGTCCTCTTTGTTTTTACTATGAACTGAATGTAATCTTGTGTCTTGCATTTACTGATAGCAGCCTGGCTCTGTGGCTGAGGTAGCTCAAGGATTGACTTAAATGGTGCCAGAGGGTTGTGGAGTATCGTGAAGTAACTGTAGTTCCTTGACTGAGGAGTTTTCTTATAATGAGTTATTGAAAAACATCAGCAGAACTTTTGTGCTTCTGAAGAGGAAATAAAATCATAGCTTGTGTTGGACATGTCCTTTTTACAATGGACAGGCTTGGATGTGATAGTGTCTTTTAGACTGAGCTTTAAGGGATTTCTTCAAAAGTCAATCAGTGCAGCTATATTGACTCATTTGCAGAATGAAGCACATTATTAAATGAGTGGAAACTTTATTCTGATGCACCTGTTAGAGGCAGCTCAGATTGGTGTGTTTTTGGTCTTAGAGCAGAAGGAAAATGCGGTCCTGCTGAATAAAAAGGACACTTCTCTTTCTTTTGTGCTCCTTTTTCTGATGGCTGGTGCACTTAGTGTGGTACACTTGCATAGAAATCTATGAAGGCATACTTAAGTCTTCAGATGTTTTTACATTAGAGGAAATATTTTTGTTTTCTCTAAGTTCTTAACACATCAGCTGAGGCATCACATAATTTGTGCTCCTTAAGCTATAAGTAGTATGTATGTAGTTGGAGTCAAAAAACTTCACAAGACATTCTGATGAATTTTTTTCCCTCTGACTGTGGCAGTTGTATGTGTATGAAGATGCTTAAAGATTGCATTGGTTGCAGCTTTGGAGTCTGGGTCACACAGAAAGGTGTTTGGAAGTTCTCTTCTGCTATCTGTTCTTCAGTGCATAAGTAAAATGGCTCACTAGTAGTTGGTCAGACTCTAGTAGCCTGACTTCTCTTGTAGAGTTAGTTCAAGCTAAAGATTAACTGACATAGTGTTTATTCCACCTCTGAAGGTTGTAACTGTAAACTAAGCATGAAACTATGCTAACACACATCTGCTGACTTCTGATGTTTTTTCTGTGTATGGTTGGCACAAAAGTGAGGTATTTAGGTATTACAACTGTATATATTATCAGTTTGCTAGTGTGTTCACTGCTCCCTGCAAAATTAGGCTGTGGAAAAAGATAATTTGTTTTCTGGTGCTAAAATGTACCCTTTCTTTGTGTTGAATTCCAGCTAGGATGTGTGCCTGAGGGAGAAGGAAGTAGCAAAACTTGGAACAGTGGAAGGTGATGTGTAGGTCTGCCAACCTTTTGGAAACTAAGTGTAGTTGAAGGCATTAGTTCTGTACGGACTTTCTTGCCTTTGAATCTTGAGACTTGTAGGAGTTTAGAGGTGTGGATGCTCTTTGTGGGTTAAAAATACAGTAGGTCACTGTTTTGTGGTTGCTTTCAGTGTTTGTCTCAGGGTGTCAGAATGCCTTTGGGGAGAGTGTATTGGCTTGCTTGAAATAGGTTTGGTTTTGAGTTCTGTAGAAAAATGAACTTGTTTCAGAATTTAACTTGCATCTTACTGCACTGTAGGTTTTCTAGACATACAGCATTTGATAGTACTTCATATTTAATCAGATGAGATACTTGTTGGTTAATTTGTAAATAGCTTCCCATGTGTCTTCAAGTACTTCACATACATGTTTGTGAATTCTGATGTTAAAGTATCTATTCTATGTTCCCGGGAGTGGAGGAACCTTCTAAAGTGGTTAAATATCTCAGACTTTAAAAGCCAGTCTTATGTTAGAGGAAATATAGAAGTTTCTTGATTTGTAGTATGTGGGGTTCTTTTTTTAAAATCTGGTCCGGTCTTGTAGGGTACATTCAGCCTGTTTTACTATTTCAAGTTTGTATATGTTAAAACTGTTGAGCAATTGTATAAAATGAGTGTTTCTAGGTACATGCAAAGTATTGTAGAAACCTGGATAAAAGAAATTTTGGCTTCATATGAGCTTCATATTTGCTGCAGATGTAGTAAAATTTTTTTATATTAAAAACAACAACAACAAAACCAACCAACGGAAAAACACCAAAAAATCCAAAATAAAAATAAAACAAAAATACTCTGACCTCCAGAGTGTCTTTTGTTAAACCATTCAAACAAAAAAAAAGGAACAAAAGCTACTGGAGGAAATGCATAATTAAAAGAAGGAGTCACAAGTTTCTGAATCATATTAAGAGACCAAGAGGTTTTAAAAATGGTGGTTTTGCAAATTCATACTTTCTAAATCTTACAGTTTGATTTTACTCTCCTGTAGCTAGTGGTCTCAAAGGCAGGCTTTGGTATATCAAGCACAGAGCTTTGAAACGTGGTTCCAGGCCTCCTGGTCTAAACCTGATATGCTCAGACAGCCTGTTGTGGTTTAACCTAGCAAGAAGTTAAACACCACACAGCTGCTCGCTCACTCCTCACCCACCACAGGGGGATGGGGAAAGAATTGGGGAAAAAAAAAAGAAAAAAAGGAAAATTCATGTATTGAGATAAAGAGATTTTAATAGGACAGAAAAGGCAGGGGAAATAATACTACTGCTAATATAAAATAACAACAACAAAAGGATTTATATTAAAACTAGAACACAGCGCTGTACCAGCCACTGGGAAGACTATTAACTCTGTCCCAGTTGAAACCAAGACAGAGCTGAAGCTCAAAGTGACTTCTGTCTGTTGACAAAAGACTGTGTAGACACATCCTGGAAAATAACAAATTAAATGCCTGTTAGGGATAGAAAGAAACTTTGGTTACTTGTTTTCTTAAAGGTGCTGGGAAATTCCTTTCTCTTTGAAAAGGGGATGAGGAAAATGTGTAATAGGATCATGGGACCTGATATCAGCTGTCTGAGGCTGCTCTGCATTTTCTCATGATTCGTTGGTTGGGTTTTTTTCCCCCTCCAGCGGTTGCTGAGGTTTACTACTTAATCAATTATTTCAATATTAAAATGAGATGAATGGAAATAGATGCATTTGAAATTACTAAAACTATTAATCAGATGTATGAGTTCCCTGATAAAATATTAACGACTGGTTTACAAAGCTGTCAGATCCCTTGGAATGTTTTGTGTGGCTTGGAAGGTGTCTTTTTGAATGGTGCTAAAAAAGCATTAAATAGTAAATCCTAATGTCTTTTTTCTCAAGGCAATATCAATCTCCATATCTTTTTCTTTTTTTTTTTTACCCTGTGGTCCAATGTAGGATAAAAGCAAAAACTTGAAAGCTTTTTTCCTTGGCAGTTGGCAGACCTCTTCTAATAGCTTGGCTATAAAGAAGCATCTTTCTTCATGAGCTGAGGCTTTCTCCAGCATCAAAGCTAAAAATTAAGGATTTCACCTTATGTTGGCTTTGAAGTGTTTTATAAGTGGCAATTTCCTTATAAACAAGCAGCTTATCTGGTTGCTTTTATATCAATATGATCCATCCATCCCTGGCTTGTTTGAAGCATAAGAGGCTTTTAGTTATGGGTCATTAAATCCAGTATTTGTGTCAGATGAATTGTCCTCATCTTTCCACAACTACTCAAATCCATCCTTAATAGACAAGAAAGAATACTGGTCCATCTAAAAGGCATGTGTTAGCAGCATGGTCATCATCAGCTAAACATATATAATTCATCTATAACTACTTATGTTTTTGTAGAAATTAGTCAAGGGCTACCCTACCACTGGCTTTGTGAGTCTTCCGTCCAGTAAATCTCAATTACCTTTCTTTAGTGCATATGAGGATGAAGCAGCTGGAATACAGGAATAGCACATCTGGTACTAGGCTGTTTATATTCTTTGCTTGAATGGTAAATTGGTAAAAGATGGCTCTGTGATGAGGCCATGCTCAAGATGTAACCATTTAAGTTAGAGGAAAGATAAGAACACATTGTAGATCTTATTTGTTTCTGTATTTCAAGAATCCAGATGATTTTGGAAAAAAAAAGTAAATATTTCCTGTAAGTTTACAAGGATTTTAATGTAACCTCTAGTCATGGAACTTCTGAAAAGTGACCTTGAATGTGGAAAAGATAAGTTAAAAGAGTCCATGATACATAGCTTTGCAAAGTGGAAGAGGCTTTTGATTCAGTGGAAATATTAAGAGGAGATGAGTCTTGGAAATAACTGAAACAGAGCAATGTCTAATGCTTTCATCCCCAGCGACTTTTGTATTGATGATGATGTGCGCAGTTATCTTCTTTCCTGAAGCACTCATGGTATTACCTAGGAATGGCAGTCACCTGTTAAAGTCTTGGATATTTTTAGGACTAATTGATTTACAATTTGTTTTCTTACCTGAAGAGTACCTGATTGTACTATTTTGTTTGTTATTTCTTATGATGTGCAAGTAGGGTGAAACTACCAGGAAAAGCTGAAATGTTGTAATTAGCGAGACAAAAATAAATTAGCAGCCATGTTCTCTGTCCTCCTTACAATTGTCTTCAGTGCTTGTGGCAAACTTAAAATAACAATTAATTTTGTTTTTCAACACTTATTTCAAGTGAATTAGACTGTTATTCATGTTATGTATTATAATCTTGGCATAATATGCAAAATATGCACTGAAATAGGTTGCCCAGAGAGGTTGTGGGTGCCCCATCCCTAGAAGTGCTCAAGGCCAGGCTGGATGGGGCCCTGGGCAACCTGATCTGATGAGTGACATCCCTGTCCATGGCAGAGTGGTTGGAACTAGATGTCCTCCAAGGTCCCTTGACAAACTCCCCCTCATGGAACCTTTCCACAGGATACAGTCTTTCAGGGACGGTAACAACATAGGTCCTGCATGGGGTCACAGATCCTGCAAGAAAATCTGCTCTAGTGTGGGCTTTCCATGGGCTGTAGTTTCTTTCAAGGCGTACCTGCAGGCTTCATCATGAAGTCTTCCATGGGCTACAGGATCTCTGCCCCACCGTGGACCTCCATGGGCTGCAGAGGGACATCCTGCCTCACCATGGTCTTCACTATGGGTTGCAGAGGAGTCCCTCCTCTGATGCCTGGAGCACCTCCTCCCCCTCCTTGTGCACTGACCTGATCTGAGAATATGTTTCTTCCACATATTCTCAGTCCTGTCTCATGGCATAGCAGTTTTTACTCCTAAAATATATTATCACAGAAATGTTACTGTTGTCCCCGTGTGGCTCAGCTTTGGCTCGTGGAGGGTCTGTCATGAATCTGGCTGGAACTGGCTCTGTATGACACGGGGGCCACTTCTCCTATCTTCTTATAGCAGCCAACCGCGTGGCCCCCCGCTACCAAAACCTTTGCACGTGAACCCAGTACAGTTATTTCAAACTTATTTTTCATGTTACTTATGGTTTCATATTTTGTTTTTCAGAGGGCAGATGATTTCAGGTGAAGACTGTGAATTTATTCAAAGATTTGAACAGAAAAGGAGTCCAGAAGAAAAACAGGAGTTGTTGCAAACAGAAGGCAATCAAGTAACCTTCCTTTCTTTTAATGGTCTCTCTTTTGTGGAGGAAGATGGAAGGAAATTTTCATAGTAACTCTTATTTTATTGTTGGTTGTATACACTTAAGATGTTATGAAATAAGTATAAAGCTTGCTATCCTGATTCTTTTTTTTCCCTTGGATATAGGTTGGATGTTATTTTTAAAACCTATTAAATAATTATCAAATGTCATCTGACTTTGTTGTGGGACAAGCCAACTCAAGTCTTTCCTCATCCCAGTTTACTTAGTTGCACACACTTGTACTTGAGTCACTTTTTTTTAAGCTTTTTTCCTTATAGTTTATTGATGATGGCTGCTATCAGAGAGGTTTCTGCTTAGTTAACTGAGTAATTATAATTTAGTTCCAGCAATAGAATCCACTGACTGCTAAGGTGGATTCAGTTAAACACAGGTGTCTAGTGTCATTTTAAGCCTGGTAAGATACAAGGTATCTGCATTGGACAGAGCTGGTTCAGGACTGAATCAGCCCTTAGCCCTTATGGAGTGAGGCAGGATGCCCAAAGACACTTTATTGACATTTGAATCAGTAGAATCTCAGCCTTGAAACCTGAGGTTCTAGCACACAATATCAGACATCAAGAGGATTGGGAGAGGCAGAGAGGTAGGTGAAGAGTAGAAAAATTTTCCAGCCTTTTTTTCTACTTTATTTTTTTTTGTGTTTTGGTTTTTTATTTCCTCTTTAAATTGTATTGTGTGACTCTTATGTAATGGACCATAATTTGTGTAGTAGCAAACACATACATGGTGTAAATTATATGCCACTATATAATTATGATGTAGCAGTTCAGAGTTCCATTTCTCTTTCAGTTTTAGGTTGCACGTAGTGAAGGGGAAGGAGGAAGTAGTGTTGAAACTATTTCAGCCTGTAATATCTGTTGCTGAAATTGTAAAATAGTTCAGGAGGCACAGCTCAAATAGGAACAAAGATTTGTCCACAAGGTATATAGAAAGTGAAGAGACAAGAGTGACCTGTCTTCCTCCCTCCCATTCATGTTACTGAAACCTTCTTGTACTTCGTCTGAGTTTGTTGCTCTTCTTTCAATTTACTTGGATCTTCTCACTGCCATAGGAAAGGACGCTGAGGGAGACTTTTCTAATCTGACCTCCAACAAAGCATCTTGGTGACTTTTCCTAGCGAGTACTTATTTCATTTGAAAGCCATAAAACAATTTGTGAAGGGTAACGATCAATGTGACAGAAAATTTTCTTTGTGAGATAATGTCAAATGTATTCATCTCTTACTGCAATTAAGTAAGATGTTGGGATGCTCAATGCTTATGTAAGACTTAACTGTGAATTAATGAGGTCCTGTTTTATATTATCAAAAGGAATGAAGACAATTGCTAATATTAATTTTAATGTTTCTCTTATTTTTCTAGTGTGCTAAAACATTTATAAACTTGATGACTCATATCTCCAAGGAACAGACTGTTCAGTACATTCTGACTATGGTTGATGATATGCTGCAAGTAGGTCAATAACCTGTATTATTTTTAAGTCTTTAAATGCATGCCTGAATGTTTCCTTAGCCTAATTTATGTCTCTTCAGGTGTTTGTCCTACTGTGTTAAAAATATTCTTTTAAATTTTCAGATCTTGTCTTCGGAGATTAAATGTTGGATCTAAAGTTATAAGGGTAATTTAGTCTTGTGTGTGTGTGTATATATATATATGTATATGTTCAGAATCTGGAAATAAAACATACCTGTATGCTTGTCTGTGGGTTCTCAACCTTGTTTAATGCAGAAGTGGAATGTTAAGGCTGGTATTGCATAGCAGTTTCTTTTAAGTGATCTTAATTTGCAGAATTTTTTTAAAATACTTTTTGCACTTAATGTATTGGCTTATATTGTGGTGGACTTGACAGCGCTAGGTTAATAGTTGGATTTGATGATCTTAAAGATCTTTCCCAACCTAAATGATTCTAAGATTCTGTGGCCTGTGACCTCAGCCTTTCCTGTGGTGCAGAAACTTGAAGTTGTTGAGGCTTTTCCTATTGGAAAATTTGGCCACCCTCAGAAGAAAGTGTAGTTTCTGCAGCTTCAGGTTTCCAGCATAAGTTAGGTTAGTTATAAACCTGGAACTTGTGAATTAATGTAACATACAGCTCTTTGTAGCTATGGGATACAGAGGCTTATGAGAGTAGGCTATTAAATTTGGTCTCAGGACTGCTGAGCTGACTGGGACAACTGAAGGGGAGGCTTTGCTCGGTCAGATAATCCTGCTTTTACATTTCCTTGCTCTTAAGTAGGCTAAGAGAAGTATTTGGAGTGATGATGTAACAAGATGGGTTGAGTCGTGTGAGATTTTCTCGTGGTATTCACATAAACTATCTGTGTTTGACAGTGTCTCCTGTTTCATGTTATATTTGATACAAGGTTACAGCAAAATGTATCTAATGATATTGGTTTAGGTCATCACCCTAGGAAGTGAACCATATGAGTTCTGATGCCAGCTCTGAGTATTCAGTATTTCAATAGGCAAGTTGAAAAATGTGAACCTTTCTGCAATACGTATAGCATGGGGATTATGGTGTTCTTTCAGGCACTTGTCTGCACAGTAGAGCCCTAAGTGAGTGCTCTGACATCTAGGATAATAGCTAGTAGTGGTGACAGGAGTTTATTTTTCTGTAGCTTTGTCACTCTGACCTCTTCCTCTTTAGATTTACTTTTTTGCAAGTGTGGCACAAACATCAAGAAGCAGAGAAGACAAAAAGGAGCCTCAGCGTCATTTCTTGATTATTGCACTGAGTTGGGAGTACCTTGTTTTGTTTTACATTTAGGATTTGATGACAAACTTTGTCTCAGTGTGTGAGAACTGTTTATTATAGCTACTTTTGTGAGGAATGAGTATCACTTTCTGTGCAAGAAATCGGTAGCCACAGAAGTAATAATTTCTCTTAACCTTCTTCAGAACTTTTTGTGAGTATTAGTAGGTCTTGTTTTGCTTATGCACTTTGCTGTTAGCACATAGCTTATAGCTACAGTACATGATAGCCCATATCATCTCTTGTGTTGTGGAATTAATACCCCACAGGTAAAGGCTTTCACTGGCCCACTCTTGAACCGTTGCGTTAGTTCTAGGTAGTTACAGGAAGTAATTTTGAGTAATCTCTTATTTGCTGTATTGTTTCTGTCATAGACCCTGCAATTAACTCGGTCAGAGGATGGTGCTAATAACACCAAGGTCATGGGTTTGATCCCTGGATGGGCCATATACTTGAGAGTTGGACTTGATGATCTTTGTGGGTCCCTTCCAACTCAAAATATTCTGTGATTCTGATTAGTGGTTAGATGACTTTATGACATTGCTGTGTTCAGGGCCTTACCCTGCTACAGAAGTGGCATGTGTGGAATTCTTAATGTTAAACATAATGACTTTAAATTGTCTGGGCTTTATAGTGATACAGGAGAATAGATATATGCTAATATATAATGATGCACATTATGGATTTGCTTTTGTTTGAATTTGGATGCCTTTTTTAGTTCAGAAATTCTGCTTCAGTTTTTAAAAGGCTGCACTGGCTTTTGTAATGCTGTCTGTGAATGCATTATTCAGGGATGTCTTGCTGCTGGCATAGAGGGCTTGTGTGCAGGCATCCGCATGGCTTCATCCCAGGGACTCCTAATCTGCCACATCTCTATGCAGCAAGGCTGAAACAGGACTTCTCTTTTGTTTTGGTCATGTTCTAGTGGTAGAACATGCTGTCAGTGATGCCTTATGGACCCCTGGTTGCATGTTTTCAAGGTGTAAGATTCTGTTCAGAAGGCAGTATATTGGCCAATGACTGTGAGTTTAAGGCAGGTTCTCTGCAGACTTCATGGGCAAAAGAACCCACAGTTTCATAAAATCATAGAATGCTTTGGCTTAAAAGGGGATCTTGAAGATCATCTCGTTCCAACCCCTGTGCTGTGGGACAGGACACCTTCAACTAGACTAGGTTGCTCAGAGCCCCATCCAGCCTGTCCTTGAAGACGTTCAGGGATGGGGCATCCACAACTTCCCTGGGCAACCTGTTCCAGTGCCTCACTACCCTCAGAGTAAGGAATTTTTTCCTGATATCTAATCTAAACCTTCTCTCTTTCAATTTGGTCCCATTCCCCCATGTCCTGTCGCTACGTGCTCTTATAGTCGTCCTATCTTTCCTGTAGTAGATATGGAGTCTCCTGTCTTGCCTGAGTAGTCTTAATTCAGTATATTCAAAGATTTTAGGGCAAGAAATTGTTCAAGGACATGGCCTGTCATGGTGCCGTTGACTCTTTGAGTAAAATTTGCCTTGAGCATGGACGGTCGCTGCAGTTTCACGAGATGAACTAATGAAATAATATTTGAAAGCTGCTTTTGATAGCTGAAACTTCTAGAAACTGTCACAGGTAACAGTATCCAGATTTTGTCTGTGTTGATAATGAGTGACTGTGGTTCTTCTGTTATCTTTCTATGTTTTTCTTGTGAGGTGGTAAAAATTACATCAGCTGTGTTCTGAGCACACCAAAAGCCTATCTGAATGTCTAGGATTGTTCCAGCAGTTCTACTTACGCATCTGATAATTTTTCTAAGAAAAATTTCTTTGAACTCTGGCAAATATGAAATTAATATGGTGTTTACCTTGTAAGAATATTGCTATTCTGCTTACTTCTGAAAGTGGAGAGTGTTAGCATGCTGGAGTCCTGGAGGAAACATTTCTTTTTCTATTCATCTGATAAATTCTTGGAACAATTTCTTTGGGTTAGTGACCCCATCGCACTGTACAGTCTGTTACTTATGAAATCTTTAAGAACCTACCCTGTAGTTGGTGCAGGTAGTACCACCCAAGTGAACTTCATTATGCTTTTTCAGAAATGACAGACGCTAAATTATTCAACTGTTGATGTGAAAGCTTCAGGATTTTCTTTTTAGCAGCGTAGTCAGTAACTGCCTAGGAAGGTGCAACACTACAAATTTCAGGACCATAGGCAGTTTTCCACTCCTTCCCTCCTGTCTTTAATCCTGCACCTTAGCAGCAAACCAGACGAGGCTTCTTATTGACAGTGTGTTGAAGTTATTTCAGCATTTCTACTTCCAGACCAGACCTGTTGGTCTCCTCCTTAATAATTATGTTGTAAACTGAACTCACCGATCTAGTTATGTTTGATCTTTTTTTTAGCTAGACTGTGTAGCACAAGCATAGATGGAAACAGTAATTTATTTGATCGAACTGCCATTTTTCATCAAACAAGCCCTCACAGAGTGCAAGCTCTCCACCAAGGCACTGTGTTCCTGACATTTTACTTTTTTATTTACTTCATAGTTTGAACAACAAATTTCGAAAGCATTTCTGTGTGCTCTTTGACACATGCCATATAGAGCACTGATCACTGTTAGGGGTGATAGCTGGCAGGTAACTGGTGACACCTCAGCTTCCCAAGTCAGTGATCAGGACAGCAGTTTGCAGCCCATGTGGTACAGTACTGTCATGGTTTAACCTCAGCTGGCAACTAAGTATCACACAGCCATTTGCTCACTCATCCACCAGCTGAGTGGGAAAGAGAATAAGAAGAATAAAAGTGAGAAAACTTGTGGTTGAGGTAAAGGCAGATACTTTCAATGAAGGGTTGGTTGCAACTCTGATGCTTAGTAAGATGCCAGTGTTTGGATCACAGATACATTCTGGTCATCTTGTGCTTAGTGGATCTTAGATGGATATTCCAACAAGGTGGCTTGCCTAGCTGAGTCTTGGTCCATAGAGTTAATAATAAGGTGTAGAACTGATGGACAAAAGCCTTTCTAGCTAGGGGACTTTGAAAATTAAAACATTTGGATAGTGGAGACTGAGATACTGTTCTCATGCAAGTTTTCCAATTATGGTGTTTCAGACAGTTCTGTCTTCCTTGAAAAGAGTTGCATACTTGGTTGTAGTAGCTTGGCTTCAATGGGGAGACATCTCTTCAGAAGGAAAGCTTACTATCCACCAGGCTGGAAAGTATATGGAAGTGCTTGAGGAAAAGCAAGAATTCAAGTATTAGATTTTTTGGGAGACAGTCTATATTCTAGGCTACTAGGAAAGAGCAGAGCTTCCCTTTCTCCTTCATGTTTGTATGACCTGTTGTCTGGCCTGCTTTAAGGAGAACTGTAATAGCTACTTTGCATAGTGATTATTGGGTGAAATACTAAAAGACTGTGCACAGTGCCCAGGTTCAGGTACTTACAGTAACTTGTGGTTCAGCATAGAGGCCCTGGGGAACAGACTTCTGGTTACTGTGCTCTCTCTTAGGTATGCAGGTTGCCTGAGAACTGCTGAATTATTTGCAGCCTCATCTGGTAGAGAAGGGCTCACTTGCGATTGAGAGGAATAGAGAGGCAGGGCTAGTTTACACCTCCGAAGTTTCACTTGTAGCACAGGGAGCCAAGGTGAACAACAGGCTCGTGTCTAGAAGTAGCAGTACGTGGAAAACTTTGTATAGACCTTAATCAAGCATAATTGATTGGATGAAGAGTAGTGTTCCTCTTAAAAAATGACAGTAATTATCTTGTTTCTCATTTCTCTCATTCTACTTCCTATTTCAAATGGATATATCCATTTTTGCTCAAGCAGGTGTTAAGAGTGCTGAGATGTAACCAGTTTGTTTCCCCTGGGCCAAATCTCTAACCATAATGTCAAAGTGCTGAAATGAACTGTATCCACAAGTAATTGTCAAACCGAAAAATTTCCATGGACTCTTACATACCAGGATGTGTTCTGATAACGTGTGCCAACGTAACAAGGAGCAAATAACTGCGTTAATGTTGAATGCTTTTACAAGTCTGTCATCTTTTCTCCTCTCTCAATTTTTACAGGAAAATCATCAGCGTGTTTGCATCTTCTTTGATTATGCAAAACGTGGTAAAAACACTGCATGGTCTTATTTTCTGCCGATGTTGAATCGACAAGATCTCTTCACTGTGCATATGGTAAGTTTTAAATGAACCTGTCTCTGAAGATGGAAGCGGAAAATGCTGGTTCTGTTTTGCTTCACAAGATTTTGGATTTTGAAGCTAAACTTCTGCCTGGCCTGGAAAGTTTTCCTCTTGCAGTCTAGATGAGTCATTCTTAATACAGGCTTCATTTAGCCACATTTTAGAAACAAAAGTTACATTGTTTACTGACTTTTTTTTTTTCTGGGAGATTAGGGCAGGCTTTAAAAACTTGGAAAAGCAAGGATTTTAGACTTAATTAAGTACAGCAAGACATACCTGAAAAACTGACTTTTATCAGAACTGCCAGTCAATGCTCCTCATGCTGTACAAATACAAGAATTTAAGTTCTCATCCTGTGCAAGGAAAATATCTTTACCTTGATGAACCTTATTTTCTTATACATTCAAACTACCAGCCAATTCATTGAAAGCTGTGCAAGTGCTGCTCACCAGCAGCTAAAACACTGATATGTTATGAGCACTGTTTTGGGCACCAGTCTAAACCACAGCATCATATGGACTGCTATTAAAAAAATTAAGTCCATCCTAGTCAATCAGTACAATCATATGCGGTGTATGGTTTCTGCTGTGTTTTGAACTACTGGGTGCTACTCGTGTATATGGAGTAACTTTTCTGGAATTCTTCTGTCATCAGTGGTAAGAACTGGCTGTTTCATATTGGCAGGGTTTTTTTCCTTTGTGGGGCAAAAATATGGCTGTATTACTGTAAATTCCTAGTGAAGACCATAGTTTCCACCAGTGAAACTTACATTATGGCTTGAAGAGGAGAAAGCTGCATGGCTGTGAATTGTTCTTCACTGCATATGTTTATGCTGGCATGAGATGGTAGAATCAAACCAGGGGCTCAAACTGCAAAACCACGTACCTGGCCTGCATTAGACTGTACTGGTGCAAGGATTCCACCAGGCAAGTCATGCTGTTTGCCCTTAGGTGTGACCAGTGCAACCCTGTTTGAGGCTGTGCTGCCACTTGAACAGTGAACTGGCCTGTTCTCAAGGAAAATGTTGGGCTTGTTTTTTTCTTTTTTTTCTTCTTCTTCTTTTCCTTTGTTTCTTTTTTTTAATCTAACTGATCGACTGCGTGGATGTGAATCAGGTTTCTTTGTGCAGCTGAGGGAGGAGGTGGCCTGGGTTTTTCTGGTTAGTGTAGTTTGTTTCTTGGTTTATTTGGTGGTAATGCTGCTGAACACTCATCCTGCAAAACTGCAGTTTGAGCAAGTTCTGACAATTTGGACTTCCCAAATATGCAGGTAAAGTCTGATTTTTTTTTTTGGCCCCTTGCAGTGCCAACTAATTAGTCTCCCTGGAATTGTGGCTTTTAAATGTGTGGAATGGAAATTTTGATCTTCAGCATTTCTTTACTCAGAGATGTGTTTTTCAGATGTTTCCTTTAGGTACTGCAAAACTATACAAATAATTTAACAAGTCACAGAGAACCTCATGTGAAGTGAATTCACTTTAAAACACTAAGTTTACTGCCTTATTATACCTTTTCATAACCCTCGTGCATATTTTTTTAAAGCACGTGAATATTTTCTAAACCAAGTTTTAGGATTGTGTAATTTTTGTTGTTTTTATTTTATTTTCCTCCTTATTATGCATACTGGAAGACTTTTGTTGCCACATCATTGCATCTGCCTAGCCAGATAAAAATACTTACCCTCTGTCTAGGCTTAAATTCTGCTAAGCGTAAATGGTCTCTCATTTGTGGGCCAGGTAGCAGTTTTAACTCAGGAGCACGGTAGACTAGAGAGCTAATATCTTGTCTTGTAAAGCTGGAGGGATTTTACAGGGTTATTTGACTGCATTCAGAAGGGGATTTGATGGATTTTAGTGTAGAGATTTTGTTCCAGACTCTCACTTGTAATCCTCTAGAAATCGGCGGTGGTGGTGCTGCACATGTGAATGCAGTGAAGTGGAAAGGTGCTTGGAATAGTCTCCTCACTGCATCACGGAGCTGTATGCAGGCAAATGAACCCCTACTTCAGTAGTTTATTGATTACACTACCTTTTTATATCTAAGCTGGCTCAAATGTTTTTGCAAATAAGTTGCAGGCTACAACATAGATTTACTTCAAATATAATTTGGAGAGGCTGACATAGAACTGTACTGTTGTTTCAAGTATTCTTGAGCCATAGGCATCATGAAAATTTTTAACCTGACTACATTTTTACTCCTCAACTTCATTCTTAAATTCTACCTTCCCTTTGGGTTTCTTTTTTGCTCTTCTTTTTCTGGCCTTGAAACTTTTGCCTTCTTGAAGATGACTTGCTTCAGTTTAAGTACAAAAGAACTTCAATACTGTGTCCTCATTTGTGTTGCCATATGCCATAGTTGCTTAAATCAAGCCTGCTCATGCGTGTCAGGCCATTGAGTGTTACTGTTGATCAATTCTGACTGTAATGGTGTCCTACAGCAGTAGCCCATTGATAGCTTCCATCCATCCATCCTCTTCTGAGTTCTTCATTGGTACCTTGTGAACTTCAACAGCTATTGGTAACAGATAACATTGTGAAAATAAACCAGTTACTGGAAGTAGAAGCAGCAGAAAGCTGAAAAGAAACAAAATTACTAGGCACAAGGAGTCGCCTACATAGAAAACAGGTAGATTTTTTTAAGGGACCGTTTTTTCCTTAAACTTGGTTTCCAAAGCTTATAGGACTTCTCACTGAATTCTGGAATTGCTGAGTTGGAAAAATCTGTTTATTGTTATTTTTTCAGGCAGCAAGAATTATTGCCAAACTGGCTGCTTGGGGAAGAGAGCTTATGGAAGGCAGTGATCTGAATTACTATTTCAACTGGATTAAAACTCAACTCAGTTCACAGGTAAAAAGCTGCTACTTCTGTTTAAACATTACAGTGACTTTGGAAACATTTTTAAAGAATATTAGTGTATAGATGTGCAAACAAGAGGTATAGTTTTAGTTTTGGGTTTTTTTAAATGAAATTTTACTTTGTCATTTTTACAACTAAATATCCTTTATTCAAGCATGTAGTTTTTAACTTAGTATTTTACATTTTCTACTCTAGTCCTTGAAATTTAAATTTAAAATAAGTAAAACTTTTTGCCTTTTCTGTTGGTTAACACTAAGTTTTCTTCTGGACACTGAGAAAATATGCGATGGGGGTTTTTGTCTTGCCTCTGTTGTTTTGGTTATCAGAACTTTTTGCTGATAAGAAAAATCCTATGGCAGCATCTAGCAGGAATTGAATGTCAAAAGTCTTTTCCAGTTGACTATATTATAAAGCTTTTATTTTTAGTCTTGTCTCTTGAAATTAAATAAATTCTGGCTTTTTTGGACATCATTTTATGGTATTAGAGACCCCTGGTGGCCTAGTGGTTAGCGTGCAGGACTTTCACTGCTGCGACCACGGGTTCAAATCCCGGTCTCTGGCCTGATGGAGGTCGTTAGCCCTGTGTGGCCATCCATCTATGAGAAGGACACTCTAAACAAACCTACGTCCTGAGGACCTCACTGCCATTGTCCAAGCTTGCTTGGCCCCGGCAGATGAACCTTAGGATTAAAGGGTGGGCTCAGTTCAGCGCAGGCTGTGTCTCACCTAAAAAAATCCATTGCGCAGGCTGGAAAGGTAAAAGACCTTTCCCCAAATCTTCGTTCACGAAGATGGGCCATTATTATTATGGTATTAGCTCAGTATGAACTGCTTACTTCTGGCTTGTGCTTCAAAGATAATTTGTTCTCCTTTGTGTTCATTTTTGGAGATTTTTCCTTCAAAAACCTAGTAATATATCATTCTCTAAGGTAGTGTTGTGACAGAAGTGCATTCTGAAGAGTGGAGAAACATGCAGTAGATTTAGTAATTGTGTATTTCTCATAGTTTTCTAAACTGGGTTTATTAAAAAGGAGTTTTATATTTTTGCTTTGGAAGTAGTATCTTAAAGTTGGAATTTCCTTCAGAAAGATTCAAAAGAACAGTTTTCAAATTCTAAGTTGAATATGTCTTGAGTAAATCTGCACATTAGTAAAAATTAAATCTTGATATATAAGAATCAGGTCCAAGCATATTTTTCTAGACACGAAGTGTGCGTGGGAAATAAATACAATACATTATGATAATGTATTGAACAGGAAAACTATCTAATAGATTCTAAATCTGTTCTTTTTCTATGATTAGAGAGACTGGAGAACCAGAAGAAACTTGGTAACAGCTGTTCCTTAGGGGTGAAAGACAGGTCTGATTTTAAACTTTTTAATTTTTTTGCTAGAAACTACGTGGTACAGGGGGTTCTGTGGAAACAGGAGCAGTCTCTACAAGTGATGTGAGTATATCTTTGAAATCTGTCAATTTGCTATTTTGGGCAGGTGATACCCACTCCTTGGATTAAGATGCAGATCTGTTCTGGTGTCAGTGATAAGAAGTACTTGGAATTAGAATTGTACAGCAGAGTGCCAGGTGATGGCGCCAAGAAACAAAAGTATTTTTAAACACTCATTTCACATTGAATGTTGGCAGTGAAAGTATATATTTTACAAGTTTGTTTGAGCTGTTAAAACTGTAGATGTATCTAGCATTCTCTTTGTTAAAACTTTAAAAAAATATGTAAAATTAATATTTGAACAATGTTAAGTCACTGACTCGGTGGTCTTAGGGGTCTTTTCCAGCCTAAATGATTCTGTGATTCAATACTGTCTGTTTAGGATGGAGCTGTTGGACTTGTAAAAGAAACTTAAGGCTACAAAGCTTTTGGCTGTTGGGATGTTGAACTCAGAAAGGGCACATCAGATATTACAGCTAATGTTGCCACTTAACCATTGTAGCATGAAATTGCAAGAGTGCTTTCAAAGCTGTAAGCTTCTCATATTTGAATAGCTCAAATTCAGAGGAAAACGGATTGTCCTTTTTGCATCAGTATTTTTTTTTTCATACTAAATTTCATGTAGCTATAATGACTACTGAGCCTGGAGACGAACTGTGGCAGTTTAACAAATGCAATGATCATCCTAACAGGATTTGCTATGGAGTTGTGGCAGGATGAGGCAATTTATCTTAGTTCTTGGATGTGGAGTAGAATTCAGTTTGGTCTCTTGTTCCTTTTGCAGTCTGAAAGTGTTCACAGCTTTTCAAGAGATTTAACCTGGAATTTGTTGTTCTTCTAAGTGTAATCATTGCTTTAAAGTGTTAGCTTTCTGTAGAGGAGAGCCTCTTAAATTGCCATCTGTCTGCTGTTTAAAGTAGGAAAGATGAAAGACTGTTATGCATGACCATGGATAGGGGGTGAAGATGAAGTATTTCAGTCTTTCATGTGCAGATCTTTGTGCCATACCGTTAGGTTTTGTTAGACTGACAGCCCTCTATCACATAGCCTTAAAAGAGTAGATCGCTCTACAACATGCAACATCACTTACTATGGAGCTCTTCTGACTTGTTTAGAAATCTGTATTGGTTGTACTGTAGCACTGGGATGTGCTGTGCCACAGCAGGGCCCCAGAGCAGCAGAACTGATAGTGCAAATACGTTCTTGAATAATTAAATCGGGCAAGTATTGTTCTAACTTCATTAGCGTTCCAATTTCGGATCTAGCTTATACAGGATTCTGAAGCAGCTCCTGACTAATTTATTTCAGAATAAATTAGAGATGCAGTTGTAGCATTTTATAATGAGGGCTGGAATCTATTATGAAATTTCAATTATAATAGTGTTGGAAGAGAATGCTTTTATGAAAACAAACCCCAAGTTCAGTAGTATATGGGCTGGTGATGCAGATAAGTTAATATATTATTTGGGGTGGGAGACCTGTCTGTGTTTATAGCTGTTTTATTTGCATGGGGTGTGAAAGTGAATACTTACCCAGGGAAATGAGTGTTCTGTATGGTGATTTGGGCCTAGAGGTTCAGACTTAGTTTTTACATAAGGTCTTGAATCTCTCATGAGAGAGAAACAGGATGAGTTACTCTTAATTTTAAATTCTGTTTATTGTCTCTTTTCTTTTCATATGGGATCACCTAGCTTCTTTACTTCATTAAATATTTGAAAGCATTGACCTTATATTATGTGAGTGAGCTACCATAAGACTTTCAAAACACTCAGTAAAGAAAAAGGCTTATAGGAAAAAATCCCCAAACAACATTTTCTCAGCAGCATATCTGAGTGTTAGTGAAGATAATGCTGACAATTGAGTAAGAAGAGAGAAAAACATGCTATTTCTGTTGTACCTTTGGATTTTTCAGTTGCTGTAGTGGGAAGGACAATGTGTTGACCAAAACCCATTTTTGAACTGCAGCCCATCTTATATGTTACTACAATGCATGTTTTACTAATGAAAAACTGTTTAATGTGACTGTTCATGAATGAAAATAGAGTTAGTTGGTGCATCTCATCATTTTTCTGAAGGGAAAGATTTAGTCTTATTCTTTTCTTAGCACAACTTACATGTTTTTCTGGTGGCATTGTTTTTGTCTAAATACACATCTCATTATGATACCTATTGTACTATGTGGCAAATGCATAGCAAAATTTGCAATTGTAAGGGCACCATTGCTGTTTTGAGTTGGAGCGGGAAGAACCTAAGCTCAAGATTCCTGTTTCTGTAGTGACCTCTAGCAAAATCCTTCAAGCTTTGTAACCAGTTTGCTGATTTGTTTTCCAAAGTTTGCTCAGTGGAATAACAGTTGACCCTGTGGATGAAAGGGCTCTGACAAGTATAATCAAGCAGAAGACAGCTTTCATTCATGGATACTGAAGGAAGGCATGTTCACGTGTTCTAGTAATGTAAAGTGGTATCACTTGTGTGACACTTCTTTAGTATTCAGAACTCTTCTCGATTTGTGCCAGTAAAGCCTAATTTGGAAAACTGAAGTTCAGCACTTAGTACCTAACTCTTCTTGTAAGAAATGTTGTGTTATTCTCTCCACCCAGAGTTCCCAGTATGTACAATGTGTTGCTGGATGTCTGCAGCTGATGCTCAGGGTCAATGAATATCGCTTTGCATGGGTAGAAGCAGATGGAGTAAATTGGTGAGCATCTATTTCAATTTATATGGATATACTTGCACCTACAATAGCACGTTCCCCAGTGACCTTTTTTGCAATAGAACTCTTGTAATAGACAGCTGTTCTGTTTTGAGTACAAAGAGGTTTGTTTTCAAACATTAACACAGTCAAATAGACAAATGAAACTTGCAATGTAGAGGCTTTAATGCTACTTTCCTCTTCAAGAAATACTGCTTAAATATGTATCTGAAGGGGAAGGTACCCATTTGTCTTCAGCTGAAGGTGCACTGTTTATTATGTAATAGAACAAGGACTAATGAAATGAGTTTCTGCTAATCATCCTTGTCTTTGAGTTTGGAAGTGTTCAGTCTGAAAATATTAGTGAAAGGAGCAATTTTCTAGAGCTAAGCTCAATTTTTTGCCTCATGTGACTTCAAGTAAGTCTTTCTTTTATCCAGATTCTCTTAATAAATAGGTTTGCATGAGGCTAGGATGGTAGCACTAAACTTACTTAAAAGATGATTGTCTATAAACAATTTTTCTGCCATGCATGCATCTGTTGGGGATTGTTGCTATATGATTTGCACTTTAATGAAAAATATCCCTGTATTCTGAAATGGAGAAAAGTCAAAGTTGCCAGTGAAGTAAAATTTCAGGTGAATTTCGTATGTGTCAAGATGACACTATTGATGCAGCCTTTTTCACAAAGGAGGCTTTTTAATCAAGTATTTAAGTATTACAATAAGCCTGTGTTTCAACAAATTTGAATTTGTCTTAAACTTGATAGCAGTGATTTTGAACATAGATTATTTTTTAAGTTTTAGGTTGAGTTAGCTATTTCATGATGGACCTGGAAATTGCTTATTAAATTTTAAAAACTTCAGCTGAGCACATCTTCTGCATGATTTCTTCTTGGAGATCTTGTGATATTATTTCTTTCTAGCAGTACTTTGTATATTTTTTTTCTATGAGCCATTTTCTGAGAACTCACTGTTAAATAATGAGTACTTCAGTTCATTTCAGACACTCCTGTGGAGAGGTACAATTAAGGAAACAAGTTCAATTTGTGTAGGTTTTGTTCTATCTGCTTACTCCTTCTTAACTCTGAGGGAGTTGCTGTGTGTTTTTCTGTTTGTCCTAGAATGACAAATAATGCACTAAACATGCCAGAAGAAAAAGTGTCCTGGTGAACCTGAAGATGGATACAGTCACATCAGTTCACATGGGAAAAGCTGCTTTATGGCTCTCAACTAAGGAGAAGCTAACTATATCTTTAAAAGACAGCTTTCTGAACAAGCTGCTTGTACAATGATAAGTAGTGATGCAGGATACTGTGAAGTGTGTACTGTATGCTTATCCTCAGCAGCTCTTTCCAATAAGTTCCTGTTAACCACTTGTTTTAATGTTTCAGGGTGGAAATCTGCAATCTATAGAGTCATTATTTAAAAATTAAATGTGTACTATGTCAATTTTTCAGCATCATGGGCGTCTTGAGCAACAAATGCGGTTTCCAGCTCCAGTATCAGATGATTTTCTGTGTGTGGCTGCTGGCATTTAGCCCTCAAATGTGTGAATATCTTAGACGGTATAATATTGTCCCAGTGCTGTCAGATATTCTTCAGGAGTCTGTCAAAGAGAAAGTAACTAGAATCATTCTTGCAGCATTTCGGGTAAGTACCTGTTGACTGCAATGAGGCTGTGCTTCTCTCCCGAATTCCTAGGTCTGAAATGTTGCTGATGGACAGCTGTTTCTGCTGGGCCACATTAGTAAACTGGATTGAAAGCTTAATTCTCCTTTTTTTTTTCTTTTTTTTTTTTTTTGTGAACTGAGTTTTGCTACAGGTAATAGACATGCTATTACAAGTAATAGACGTCTGCTATTCAATGTATTCTTAAAATAAGGTTGACTAAAAAACTAAACTATGTTAGCACAGTCACTAGTGATTTCTTTTTGTAATTCAAGATTCTTTTTTCTATTTGTACTAGTGTAAAACAATTTAGTTACTACTATCTGATAATTTTGCCTTAGGAAGCTTTAATTAACAAAATACTACTTTGAACACACACGTGTTTGTCCAACTGTAAAAATTATTTTTATCTGCTAGTCCAAAAATTTCCTTTTGGTGGCTGTGTCAAGACAAATGAGAATATCCATGTAAGAGTGATTAATTGGTTTACTGTGTCTGCATTACCTGAAATCACTGGTCCTATTTAAGATAATTTGGAATAACTGAGTACCTAGGCTTGATGTTTGCAATGTGAGAGTACTATTTTATGTTCATGGATGCTAATAGTTTTATGTGCATGCTTGTCAAGTGTCTTTGTGATTAATACAGTAATGCTATAACAACTTGAAATTCTGTTTTAAAACAGGATGATCTTGGAAACTTTTTGTTTTCCTTGGTGTTGATTGTGTTTGTTCTAATAGTAAGCATTTCAAGCAAACTAGGATGAGGAGAGGGGAATTGTTGTTTGCTGACTGGCTGATTAGAAATAATAAGGTGTGTGAAGGCGCTTACTCTGTGTCTTAAATGGTCTTTTTATCTGAAAACATCTGCCACTGAAAAATTTCTGGATAAGGCAGATTGTAAGAATATGCCTTTTTTCCAGTTGAAGGAGTACAGTGGTATGAGGTCTCAGTGGGGGCTTTTCTTAATATATAGACCTCTGTTGTAGTGTTCTTTAGGATCTCAATGTCAGGATTAAGCAGGGACATATAGCAAGACGGGTTGGAAAAAAATAATAAAAAAAAAGAGGTTGAGAGGGTCAGCAGTTTATATCCAGCTTCTTCCAATTCTGAGGTCATAAAAAGTAGGACAAATAGTAGCTAGCTCTTAGATTTAATGTGTTTTGCAAGAGGAGAAAAAAATGAAGCCAAGTTTGGTTTTTGTTTTTAATAAATAAAGGCTAAGAAAGAATTAAGGTGGTTCTGTTACAAGCTTTGGGGAATGTAATTTGGCTGTTTGCTTTCTCCAACATTAAAGACTCTTGTTGGCCTGAAAATGAGTTGTAAACTGGCAGCCAGGAAAATAATAGATGAGAAATTAGACATCAGAGTTCCGAAGCAACATTAAAACAGGTAGAATAGACAAAATAGCCCTTTTCCCCTGTGAGATGCTACAGTATCAGTTTATGGGGCATGGGGGAAAAAAAAAAGGGTGAATTGCATAAAAAACTAGGCTTGATGATTCCCCAAATCTACCTGTGCCTTACTGAAGGTGTGCCATGAGTCTTGACAACTTGTATGTCTTCTCTACTACTTGATTTCTCCTAATTTGACCTATTTCACCTCTTTGTCAATTGCCTCAAGTATATCATCTTAATGTAATAATTCTTTCTATAAAACAATAGGTACTGGGTACTTCTGTCTCTTTCAATTGCTTTCTTTACCTGTAAATTTTTTCCCCTCATTTTTCATACTTTTATTGTCTTTTATATCTGTTTCCTGCTTGTAACTAATTTTGTACTTTAAGATTGTTTTTCATCACTGAGTGGTTTACTGATCCATTCTATTTAGTCACCTGTTCATGTTTGTATTTTGTTATCATACTCTTTCAATTTCACTATGTAAAGCTTGAATATCTCACTATGGTATGAGGTGGATAATAATATTTGGAGTAGCTTTCACATCTGCCTGCAATTCTCTTAACTAGGAGTTCTTTGGAAACTTTGTCTACCTTCTCCTTGAACTTGAATTGTCTTTTAAGATTCATCCTTTTGCTCTCATTAGCACTTTTAAGTAATTTTGCTTTACTTCCTCTGCATTACCTTTTACTTCTCTTACTGAAGTAGAAACTGGGGTGGGGTTTTTTTTTTGCACATTAAAGCTAATTGTATGTGACCATTAAAAGCAGTAATATAACTTACTTTTAGTTTGCAAGTTTTAACATTGATTTGCAGTGCTCTGTCTAACTAACTAATAGGATGTCTGATATCTAAGAAACCTTATATATAATAGTTCTGTGACATGAGAATGATGCAGTCAAATTCCTTCTATATAGTTTCATTGCTTATTTCTGGTAGTTGTTTTCTTATTTATAGGAACACGTTTTGTTTGTTAAGGACTTAATCTTTATATGAGATTCATGTTTTCAGCTTTATCAAAAAGTGCAGGTGGCCAGCTCTGATTCAACAACGTAATTGGAAGCTGATTAAATTGAGTAGAAATGTAACGAATAAATGACATTGGAACTTGACTGTTACATACTGTGCTTGTAATTCCAGTCTTACCAACAAGCTTCTGTTTGAATAAAAATGTCTATTTGGAATATTCCCAAATTTGAAAGGACCTGCTCTAATCCAAATGGTAACCCTTCATTTGGAAACATGACTTCAGGTTGTTTTTTGGGCTTTTCTGCTTTGTGCTGTTGCTGCACAGAAAGCTAAAATGATAATTCAAGATAAGGTGTTTATGGCAGAGATTCTGGTATTTGGGATGTAAACCTGCTCTTTTTTCTTTGAATAGTCTTTGTAGTCACCCTGATTTGATGTGGAAAATGTTAAAAAAAAGTGAATTAATATTTTCTAATATTGAAGAGAGAGATTATTTCAGGAAGTGGTCAGTTTTGTCGCTTACTAAATTAAAAAGTGCCATTAAGAATTTCTTAAAAATACCACTTTGTTTCAAAGTAGTCTTAAAAAAAACCCAAAATAAATACATCTTTACTTCTCTAGAATTTGTTAGAGAAATCTACTGAGAGAGAAACTCGCCAGGAATATGCCCTTGCTATGATTCAGTGTAAGGTTTTAAAGCAGCTAGAGAATTTGGATCAGCAGAAATATGATGATGAAGACATAAGTGAAGATATCAAATTTCTACTGGACAAGCTCGGCGAGAGCGTGCAGGATCTTAGGTATGATTTGCATTGTGAACTTTAAAAAAAAAGGCAATTGTATGGGCTTTGGTAAAACTTTTTCCTTTGTAAGGCTAAATAATCTACAGAATTATGATCTGTAAATACTAGTTGGTAAGGTAGAGCATACAGAGATGCTGGTTGTATATAATAGTTTTCTGTTGTAAGGGAGGAGAGGCTGGATAGAACATAAGTCTTCATTTAGATGTATGATCTAGTGCTTACTTAGTTCTTGCTCTTGTGCCTACATTGAAGTGCATGTTGTAGTTCACATCAAAGGTTTAATTGGATGGAAAGCAAAGACTGGGATCCTTGGCTGAGGAAGTTTAAAGCCTAAAACACTGGCAAAAGAGCTAATTAAATTCCAAAATGTTGCATTCTTATGGCTTGGATTTCCCCCCTTTTTTTTCCTTTAGGAATAGTGTTCTGGGGTGGATAGAGAGGCATGTTTGAAAACAAATTTTTCATCTTGCCTTTCATGCACTTTCTTATTTATAAAATGTTGAGACAGAACAGTTCTCATGCTCTGCAGAGCACCAGCTTCTAAATGTGTCATAGCAATATGTGCTCCAACTTTGTTAGGGACAGGCTTGGGCATGCGATTCAGACTGTTTGTACAAGCTTAGCCAGTATATCATTTACATCTTGTGTCGCAGCTCCTTTGATGAATACAGTTCTGAGCTCAAGTCGGGAAGGCTGGAGTGGAGTCCTGTGCACAAGTCTGAGAAGTTTTGGCGGGAGAATGCTGTAAGACTAAATGAGAAGAATTATGAACTACTCAAGTAAGTTTTCAAGTCTTGAATCACATAGTTCTGTAATATTTTTTGTGTTTAACTGAACCTGTATCTAATACAGGTTTTACATTTCAAGATGAAGTAATGTCTAGAATGAAAGCAAGTCAGAACATCATACATATTTTAGAATGTATGGTCCTTACTCATGTGTGGTTTGTTTTCTTCAAAAGCAGAATTGTTTATTTGCTTTAACTGGTCGAAGTGTATCAATGATAGAGGGAATATCTCTAGGTTAACTTGTGTGCAGATTTGTGCCATTGACTCTTTTCATACTTTCATTTGAAAGACAGCTATGCTAAGTGATGTAAATAAAAATGTTTCTAATATACCTTAGTGGTTATGTGATGACGTTGGTCCGAGTAATGAACTCCCACCTTGAATATTTGGGGGCTGAAAGTTGTGGTACTGTTCCATGGAAAATCTGACTTGCTGCATTACTTTCCAGTCCGTCTATTTTGTCTTGGGACTGTGTTTGGAGTACACAGGTTGTTAGACAAAACGAAGTGGAAACTCATATTTTCTTTTGGAGTCAAGGACTGATTTGCGGAATTAGAAAATTATGTACTGAAAAGATGTCTAGGTCTTAAGTAGCTTGTAAGGGCTCTTAGTTGTTTAACTGCAGTGTCATTAACTGATAATATGTGGTGTTCTTTCAGTTTAGGGTTTGCTAGTAAGTACCAGTCTTAACAGAAATCAGGAGGTTGAGTGGATCATGTGAGATGTTCAGAGGCCTGGCAAGAGCAAACTGATCCTGAGCTTTATGTGCATTTCAATCTGCCCTGACACCTCACTGAAACAAGTCTGATAAATTCTTCCCTGCAGGCATATTGCTAAATATGTCAAATTATGGACTTGAAAATTTTAGATGGTGACCACTGCAGCATGAGGTTGATGTTGAGGTTTAATATTTCCTGAAGTGATCACAATATTTTGCTGTATTTATCTCTCCTAGTTCTAGGACTGTTAGGTAAATTTTATGGTCTTGTACTGCTATAAAGACAGTGATCTTCAATAGTTTGTTTAACACTACCCAAAAAAACCCCACCAAACCGCCACCACAACAACAAAACCCACAAAAAACCCACCCACCCTCCCCCACAATGTGATGGGGACATGTGTGCACCTCAGAACTTGTTTTGCATCGTAAGGCGTTTGACAGACAATACTTATTTGCTTGAGGCCTCATAATTCTATTTTCCTTATCTGTGTACTTATTAGTTCTCTAAATCTAAAATATTTACGCTACTGTTAAACTTATTTTTTCATACCTTCCACCATTATTACCTACTTTGATGCTAGACTTGTATTTTGTTCAGCAATGTTGCATGGATCTTTAGTGTCTTATGATTAGTGTTATGGTTCAAGTTTCTGCTTCTACTTCTTGTCCAAATTAGGAGGTTTTTTCATTTAAAAAGTGCTTCATCTGTCACTTTCTGGCCTCTTGGGAGGCAGTGGCTGTAGTAATTTAATTTTACCAGAATGTTCTGTAACCTACCTATTTCAACTTGCTACTAACTTTCTGTGATTAGAACACGTTTCTCATCTCACTAAGCATAGAGTAATCTAATTTTCCAGTGATCTGTGTGTTTAACCTTTTCAATTTATTAGCACCTAACCTTCATAATCTGTATCATCTTTCCCCCTCCTCATTACTTGGCTAGCGGACAGTGTTACTGGTAGCTGTTTTCCACTAAAGGTGATTTAATTACTTAATTCAAAAATGCAGACAATATTAAGAGTTGAGAAGCAATTTTCTACTTCCTACAGTTCTGGATTTCTGTGCATGCTAAGAAAATAACTAATCTATGGCACTGGAGTCCTAGACAAATGTAAAGGTTTCATTATCTCAAACTCTGAGTTAGGACAGAACTGCTTTTTAGTTCAATTTATCTTGAACTCAGAACTGCTGGTCTTGAAGCCAACGTATAACAAAAGGAGAGATTTTGTAAACCTTGGTTATAGGTGTTTGTGGATGTGGCTCACTAAACTGACTCTGGTGAAGTCTTTTAATAATGCTATTAATAAGGGCAGGATCTCAGTTGCTTTAAGTGCAACTGCATGTTGAGAAAAAGTTCTATTTTAGCTTTGCTCTTTGGGTGACTTGTAAAGCATTTTTACGGTTATGGGCTTTGTTATTTCAAGTTATCACTGATTTAAAAATAAAACAACAACGAAGAAAACCCAAAACAAAACAAAAAAAATAAAAACCAACCCAAAACCCGGGACTTAATTGTTTCAAATCCTTTCCTAGAATCCTGACAAAACTTCTGGAGGTTTCTGATGATCCACAAGTGCTGGCTGTAGCTGCTCATGATGTGGGAGAATATGTACGACACTATCCCCGGGGAAAACGGTAAGAAAAATTATTCAAGAGACTAACTGGAGTATGTACTTTGCCTGTGGCTTGTTTTGCTTATTTATATTAAAATATTCTCCCAAGGGATTCCAGGTTATACTTGAGTTTATTTCACTGGGAAGGTGAGAAAGCACAAACTAGATCAGATTAGAAAATGCAAACTGAATCTTTGACTTAATATATATCAGGGTCTCTTAACAATGAAGGGAACCAATGTTTAAAGAAATATTGAATATGTTGATTAGACTAAGCAGAAGACAGACACCAGAAGAAATTGGAAGAGCTACCAAGAATTTAATCAACATATAATTTTTGCCCTCTGTTATGACTATTGGACTGTAATTATTGGACTTACTGTAGGGGTGGACTATTCCAACAATGATTAAGACTGTTTTGTGACTTAAGACTACTGAGAAGATTTTTTTTTTTACAAACAATTGCTAATGTAATTTCAGTGATGTTAGCACATCTTCTAATTGTCACTCTTCTAATTTAGCATGTTTTCTTTTAACTACACAAATACGCATTTTGGTGAAAATGTTTATTGTAAACCTGAATTTCTATAGAAATACTGTTTTGTTTAGTTTTAAAAACCTGTGAGCAAAAATGTTTGCTGTATAATGGCCCCTCTCAGGTAGAGACCACTAAAGCAGAAGGGAGCCTTTGGTTTTTGCAGGAATCTGTCTCATCAGTCACACAGAAGGACATGTGACTTAATTCTTGTAGCAAAGAAGTGATCTGTTTCTGATTTCTGCCTAGCGTTTAATGGGTGTCTTGTTTAACCGCAGCTGGCAACTCAGGCCCATACAGCCACTTGCTCACTTCCCACAGCAGGATGGGGGAGAGAAAGAGAAGAGTAAAAGTGAGAAAACTTGTGGATTGAGATAAAGACAATTTAATAGGTAGAGGAAAACAAAGATTTAATTCACTGCTTCCCATGGGCCAGCATATGTTCAGCCATCATGAGGAAAGCTAGGATCTATCGAGCATAATGAGTACTTGGAAAGACAAACACCATCACTTTGAATGCTCCCCCCCTTCCTCTTTCTTCCCCCAGCTTTATGTGCTGAGCATGATGCCATATGGTATGGAATATCCCATTGGTCCATTGGGGTCAGCTGTCCTGACTGTGTCCCTTTCCAACTCCTTGTGCACCCCCAGCCACCTTGCTGGTGGGCTGGGGTGAGGAACAGAAAAGGCCTTGATGCAGTGCAAGAACTGCTCAGCAATAATGAAACACTGTTGGTAGTACAAAGAAGAAAATTAACTATCTCAGCTAAAACCAGCACAGTAGGGAAGATTAGAAGGACCTTCTAGCCTTGCTGGGAATTTCATGAACATTTATTGTGCAGACTACTTGACAGTAGTAGAATCACAGACAACGGACTAAAACTTCATGCCATATGTATGCTAGAAAGATTTGCTCACTTTAGAAAGACTCACAGCTCTTGTGGTCTTGTAAGCAACTTCAACTGAAGATATTTTTAGATTATTGGAAGAAATTAAATGTTTTCTAGGTCCACTAAGAAAGGTCAGAGGTGTTCATTGTGAACCACTTGTACTGAGCAGTGCTGTGTATTTGCTAATTAGCTCTTGTGCCTTCCAATAGAGATTGTTGGCAACTGGTATTTGGAGGAGAGGCAAGATAGCCCCTAATAAGGTGGAAAGTAATAGTATTGCCTGCAAGTGGCAAAGCTGAAGGACTGATTATTACTCATTGCTCTTGCTTTGAGTGACTCTTTGAAACCATTTTGTTATGCATTTGCCATAATCTTTAAAACAGCTTGCATGCATCTACCTGAATGTGCCATAACATTTGGGCTAGCATGGCCATGCAGTTGCTGGACCAAAGCTGTGAAGTCAGAAGAGTGGATAAACAGGACCTGTATCTCTCTGTGTGTAGCTGGAAAAATGTATTGCTGTTGGGACCACAGCTCCGCTCAGCTCCCAGGCTGTTAAACCTATTCAGAAGTGCGGTGACCTTCAAAGGAGTGGTCATCAGCAAATAAGAAGTGCTAGATACTGTTCTAACCCACATTCACATCTCAAATTCTAATGCTTTAGCTGCTTTCTGCTTACAGACTTGGCTTATTTAGCTTTCTGTTCCACTGAACAAACTAAAATGCCTCAATCTCTTTCTTTTAAAGAATTTTGTTTGTAGTCTGGCATATTCTTACCAAGTATGACTTCAGCAATTTTGAAACTAACTGAAAGCTTAAAATACCTTATGTATCAGTTCCAGCATAATAGTCCATTTCTTACCATGATGTTTTTTGATATATAGTCATTTACTGTTCCCACGCTTGGATGGTATTTCACACTCGCATTGCATGACTCACTTTGAGAGTGGATACTGTTCCTTGGTTTAGAAGAGTAGAAGAATTCAGATGTCTTATACTTTTGTTTCCTTTAAGTGTTTATTGTCAATTCTTAACTGGATTGTCCTTTAGCCTTTGAAGGTTGCAGAAAAGAATTGGAACCTAAAACTTCTTGACTTTACCCGCTGCACACAGTAGAGACCTTGAGTTACAGTTCTGACTAACCTTTCCCTTTGTCTGACAGAAGAAAATATTGGTTAAACTAAACACTATATTTTTGCTTGGTTGTTCTCCAGTGCTGTCAGTTTAAATAATCTTAAGTTGCCTTTAAAATTACACATTGTGGACCAAGTTACCAAGACAATAGCACTGTGGGCTTCTAATGAGGCTCACCAAGATGCATTTTCTGACAATGTAACAGCAGAAATAAAGTATGGCACTGGTGTTTCCTGTCACTGAAAATAAATGCAGGCCTCCAGCACAGCTTCTGTGTGGCCCAAGGGTTATGTACTGTCAGCACTTTCAAGCTCTTGAATGCCATGAACGTGGGCTGTGTGTTTTACATGTACAAGAGATGGACAGCTAGAACCATTCCCTTCCTTAGCTCACAATTCAGAAACAACTTGCTTTCCCTTTTTAACCTTGATCTGCTTTTAGATATGTAGTGTGGATTTTATATTTGTTTTCTGCTATAGCAGTCTAACTTGTTCTCATTTGTCTTTACCTTCCATTTCCTCTTTCTCCGTTTAAATGGGTCATGTTGAAATCTGGATCTTCAGCATCCGGACACTTTGTTTGAAATGCCATTGTTTTGGCTTAGTGCCCTGGTATTACAGGGAACATTCCCTGCAGAAGATGGTGCACATGTGGTAACTGTTTCTCTGGGCTCTGTTTACTGCCGTAAAGTAAGCAGGAGTTGAGGGGAGGGGAAACAGAATTAAGTGTACTGTTTTGGGAACGTTTGGAACTTGAAGGAACAGGATTCACGTGAACGTTCCTCACAGTTAGACCTTTAGGTCAAAAACTGATGGCTGGGAAGAGATTTGTACCAGTAAGCGGCATTATGCAAGAATGATAATGCTGTTCTTCAACTCTTCATATTGTCAGCCATAATTTCAGTGATGTATTGTCATCTGAAAGAGCCCATTAGCATTTGTGATTATAGGCTTTTAACTTTTCATTTTGGTTCTTGCATTCTCCTAGCATAAGGAAGCATTTGAGTTTAATGCCTTTTTTAAATCCTTTCAGTTCCTGAAAATCCAGTGGTTAAAGTCAGTCCTATAATAAAGAAAAATGCTTGTTTGTGTTTCATAGTCTTGTCTTTGTGTGAGGTGGTTTTATATTTAACTCAGTAAAAATGTGAGGCAGCCTAAGGCAGGCATAAAGGTTTTTTGAATGTTACATTACTAATAACTCCTTGAATTCTTGGCAAGGATTCTCCAGCTTAAAACAACTGCACTTTTCTGCATGCACTCCTGCTTTATGAAACATACTTAAATGTTTTAATATTGTTAGGAAATAGTATTCCCTATGATCTTAAGGATGGATTTGACTGAGTTATAAAACGGAATTGGATAGTCTCTTTTTCATCTCCATGCTGTGTCTTCATACCCGTTATGCAGTTTACAAAAATACATTGTGTTGCGCAGCAGCAGTATGTTAATTTGGCCATGAAAAGAGCTGTGCTGAACTCAGGTACCTCATGCAAGCTTAAAATGGCAGGACAGCATCAGGTTAAGACTAATGCAAGTTGATAGCCTCTTCACAGGATAGTATGTTTAAATACTAAGTGATGTGTGAGAGAACTCATGTAGAAAACCATATGAAAGTCAGTGAGTAATCAGCTTAAATATTCCTTGCAAATACTCTCTGAACTTTACTATTTTTATTATGACAGACCGAAGTGCTGCACATAGAGTCATCTGGATGGTGATACTGTTTTAGTTTTTAAGTGTATTGCCTTCTATTTTTTTTTTAATTAAGAAATTATATGTTCATGAATGCAACACAAGCTTTCACGGGTATTTCACGGGGGCTTTGGTACAGCTATGAAAAGCTATGGCTGACTATGGTGGTAAGGTGCGTAGTGAAAGATGAAGCTGAAACGTAATTTTTCTGGAAATGGTACCTTAGCAGCCAGTTCCGCCTCTTGTGCGGGAGTCGCTGTGGCTCTAATACGGTTTGAATATCAAAAAGTACTATACGTACCAGGTGGGTGATTTAATGGGTATTGGTGTGATTACAAGGATTTTTCTGTGCTGGACTAGATTGGGGTTTTATTCTTACAAAAAATGGAGTGACCTGGTTATCATCCATTTGTGGAGGAGAGGGCAGCACTACCTCCTACCTAATAATTGATAATGCTGTACCCTGCCGACCCTTTCAAGCTGATATTGAGCTGGATAAAACCCCTCTGAAAAGGATTCTTTCCTTGATTGTTTATTTCAAAGTTAATAGAAGTAGATAGTGGGAAGCAAACAGGAGTCCAGTACAAACACTTTCTGTTGTTGTGAATTCTTAAAAAAAATTTAAAAACCCCAGTAGGTAGTAGGAGATAATCTGCATTTGTAACATGTCAAATAAGATGTGTATGTTAGGAAATAAATATTTTTAATAAAATAAATATTACATGTAACTTAAACTTAACCTCTTAATGCCTTGAGTGTGAAGTGGTTGGATAGGATAGCTACCCAGAATTCAAAGTAATGTCAAAAAAACTGCTCCCCTCGTCTCTTTCAGAGTGATTGAACAACTTGGTGGTAAGCAGCTGGTAATGAACCACATGCATCATGAAGACCAGCAAGTTCGTTATAATGCACTACTGGCCGTGCAGAAGCTGATGGTTCACAATTGGTAAGTGAAGATTATTTAACTTGCAACTAACAGTGAGAAATCTTGGGTGTGGAGAGAGGATTCAAGACAGTAGATTTCTTTAAGGGGTAAATAGCATTTTTATGTGGAAAGACAGCAATTTCTAAACAATGGAGCAATATGATCTTGATTGTAAGAACTTAGCTCTTGTGTATTTTGGAAGCAGTTGAATTGGGTAGCTTCACCTTACATGGTTGAATGTCACGTTAGTAATTCACTTGAACAATGTATTTTAACTGAGGTTGGATATTAGGGAAAGTTTCTTCAGCCAGAGGGTGGTTGGGCACTGGAACAGGCTCCCCAGGGAAGTGGTCACAGCACCAAGCCTGACAGAGTTCAAGAGCTTCTTGACAATGCTCTCAGGTACATGGTATGATTCTTAGGCCGGTCCTGTGCACGGCCAGGAGCTTGACTCGATGATCCTTGTGGTTCCTTTCCAACTCAGGATATTCTATAATGATTTTATTTGGACTGCTTAATATTCAATACAAGCTGTAATTTAGGCTTGCACTTGTTCAAGTACTTAATTGGCAGTTGCTTTACCAAGTGCATACCTGACCATTCCTTTACCTTGTTGTTCTTTGCTCTAATCCTTTCTCCCATTCTACACTGTTATTTTCACTGTTATTTTCCATTTTAAGGATTGCAGATACAACTTTTTTGAACTCTTGGAGTAGCAGACATTTAGGCTACTTGGTTTGATGAAGCTGAAAATCTCATATTGGTACCTCTTTCATCAATCACTGAGAATAGTGTTTGAAGTGAAGTTTTTCTTTCGTTAACTAGTTAACTAGTTCTCTAACAACCCCAAAGTCTTGGCATGTTTTGCTACAGAACTTGCTGGTGGGTGATGCTACCTTTCCAACAGAGCACAGGATCTTTATAGGGAAGCACTGAAGGGGTGAAGTTATGAAAAACTTCATGTAACAACTTTGTATAACTTGCCAAACTAATTAGGTATGCTAAGCATAAAACATGGAGAGTTAAAAATATTAATTAGGAGTTCTTACTCTGATTATTAATTATGATTACACCACAGCTCATATTTTCAATTTGGCATTTCCTGAAAGGAAGATGAAATGCAACAGTACATCTGGGTACATTGGAACGCAGATGTTGGGATACAAACAACTAATTTAATTTTGAACTTGAACAACCTTTTATTTCTGGAAAGCTTAGTGCCTGGAAGTATCTGTAACTTCTTCCACTTTTCTCACTTCTGAGACAATGTGATCTTTTTAAAAGACTGAGCACTGATGATGCTAGTGTGTGCAAGTGGTAGGGGAACAAGGTCTATTGAGTACCTTCTGTCAGTTTAAGTCGCCTACTTGTCCTGACAGGCTGGCAAGGCTGACAAAGAGCTCCTGTCATCTCTCCCTGCAGCGTATCTTAGGTAAAACTAAGCTAGTTTTCTGCCTCTCCTTCTGAAGAATATGGGTTTTAGTTCTCACGTGTATTATATTCATTTTATCCTACTCTCTCCCTCTCACATATTGTGGGAACCTTCTAAAACAGGGAAACATGTTTAAATATCCTACTGTGAAAAATCCAGAGTTAATATTCTCCATGTGTAAGAAGTACGTTGGTAAATAATATGGAATTTCTGAGTGTGTGGAGATGGAGACTAAACACATGGTCATGTGCTACCTAATTTTTGGTCATTATTGTATATTACACTCCACCCTGCTTCTCAGTTTGATACATTTCTCACTATGCTCTTCTCATATATTTGAAACATTCTGAGTGTTATAAACCAGTTGTAACTAAATAGAGATTATGGCATGGGAGGTTAAGTTACTGGATTTGCTTTCTGCAGTAGGGGCAGATGTGTTCTGGTGTCTTGAAAATGTGGTAATAAATATATGAAACTCCGGTCTTTCTCCAGCACAAACCTCACTGGTAGTAAAACTTTTCCTGAATGCCTAACCTGGCCCTTTTGCACTTTCAGCTTGAGAATACTACTTGTAACAACATCATATCTGATCTTCTAGATTTGTCTTGGTTTTTTAATGGCATGGGCATTTCTGTGCCTGCTTTTCACAGTTTTTGAACCTTTAGACTTGAGACTTAGAGGGAGATGGCAAAAACGTCTAGTTTCAGATCTTCAGAGGTGTCAGTAAAAGGATCTGTATAACTTAGTGCCATTTTTAGATCCATATGGTCATCTCTGTAGGGAGTATTTTCCTGTTCAATTCTTATTGGAACAAGCCTCTGAGACACATTATCCTTGGCTCAAATTTGCCAGAGTAGTGCTCCCCCTGCCATGGACATCAGATAGTTTCAGCTAAGGAAATGACACGCTGTTCAAATGTGGGAAACTGGGTCTGTCGTTGTATAGATCTGGCTTTTGATGAGTGTCAGGAGCTCTTCTGTTTCATTGCTGTCCCTTCTCCCCAGAGAAGCTAAGTCCCCTGAATGCAGCACAGTGCAGTTTAAGTGCTTGCTTATTTAGCTTTGCTTCATCATGAGGTGGATTATTCAGCAACTTCAAGGTTTTGCTTTCCTTGCTCTTCAGAGGTGGAGAAGCAATAAACATTTTTCCTCTTGCTTCCAGATATTCTGGAAGTCCAGTTATTTCACTCAAAGCAATTGTCGTATGTCCTTCAGTTTAATTGGCATGGAACAACTATGTATTGCTGTCTGTGACACGTGCATGACAGAGGTAGTCAGGCATTTCCTAGATCTGGAGGCTGACTGAGATAAGGATTCGAAAATACAGGTTTGCTCTGCCAGGATGAGGCTTGGTGCAAGTGCTGAGCCCTGAAGAAGCAGGGTAAGGAAGACTTCCGGTACCTGAATTGAGGGAGTGTCATGGGGCAGCTGAAGTATCATTCTGCTTAAGATGCAGCTGTATCATTAGACTGCTAATAACTCAACTTAGAGACAGTTAACTCCTAAGTAATTTGAGTAGTTCATTACAGGCTGCTCAACTATCTTTCCCTTAGGGATTTTTAAGTCAGGGATAAATGGGGAAAAATCAGACTGTCAGGCATTCTGTTAAATGGTGAAGCTGTGTTGGCAAAAGCAGTAACTGCTGTCAGCTTTTCAGATGAGATAAGTTCAGGTGAAATATTCCAGTTACATTTGCACATTAAATCATCATGCACTTGATGCAGCAGGGAGCAAAATTATCTTTTTGGCATCACTTAATGCCTATACATGGTAATTAATCCTGAGTTCCACTCTGATTTGAACTGTGTTAGTCATGGCACCCCGTGCTGATGGTAAAAACCTGTTATTGGCAAGTGGGAGAGTTTGGCCTGGCAACGATAGCTCAAAGTTTTTTGTGTGTCCTGTTCAATCTTTGCTTTAACTATGTAAGAGAAACGTTGTCTCCTTATTCCCTGTCTTTGCTGGTGTTCAGAGGCAATACCAACTTGTTGTTTTTAGTATTAGGAACTTGTTTTGGGAACCTAGTCCTGCTTGGAGCAATGTTCTTAATGATGCAAAGTTTAAAGGAATCAAATCATTAAGTTCTAACAGCACTTACACGTATCACTGTAAAGAAACACAGTATGTTAATCGCTACAGATGAAGCAGGTGCCTTTCATGTGCTTCATGGCACAGCATTTTACTGAATTTCAGGGATGGGTTGTTGTGACTCAAAGGACCTTCAAATTCCTTCTATGAACAACAGAGAGAAGCAGGTTTTTAGAGCAGTGCAGAGCAGCTTCAGTGCCTGTAGTTAAGCAGTGGGAACAATCTTTTGTCTTTTAGATTTGTAAACCTAGCATCTCTTGGCTTCATTTTAAAGGGGTTAATTCCAACCTTCTATTATTTCACTAAAATAAGATTTAGGTGAAATCTAGATATCCTGCTTTAATGCATATTTTATTTGTGACCTTACTGGTCACCTAAAACATAGTGCATTAGTTTCCACAACTTGCTTATCTTCTAGGCAGGTTAGACCCAGGAAAGTTTGCTCGTCTCGTGTAGTTAGAGCAGCATATTACTTTTTTTCTTGCTGTGTTAGCAGCAGTGCTGCTGGGAGTTGGGGACCAGAGGTCATAAATAGAAGAGAATGGTTGCAATATTCAATCTAGCTGATATGCAGAGATAGATCACGTGTGATCTTGTTCATACAAATGTAGAGTAAAATGCAGTGGCTTAACCTCTGTAGCTCAAATGTTCTTCACTATTCATACAAGTGCTACTGAAACCATAGTGGATCTGATTGCAAACTTGTTTATTTTTCCTCTGGCTGGTTCAGGGTGATGGAAGAGCTGGCGCATTGGCAGTTGCTCCTGCTGAGTAAACTAGTGGACTGTGCTGCTCCATCTTTCTGCTTATGCTGTAGTAGTGAGCTGCTGTCAGGGAGGGATCCAGCTCTTACCTCTGGGCTCAGATGTGATACCTCATCTCCCAGGTTCTTGAGCTATAAACTTCCTTTCAACAGGCAGACTTTTAGAATAAAGTGCTCTCCAATGCATGGAGAGTTATGAGTATGTTGGCGGACACTAAACAGGGGGAGTTAGGATGTATCACTTGAGCATGATCAAGTATGGTTTGGGAAGTGGAATTAATAACTGGCATACTGATTGAAGCAACAAATTTGGATAACCTTTGAAGATGCGACAGTTTCATATGTGATTTTTTTAAGTGCACATCCCAGACAAAATTACTTGCTTTCCATCTTTTAAAATAGAGAGTTCTGCAGAGAGACATTAAAAAAAATTTGAAACTGCCTAGGATTTGCAATATTCTATATTTAGAAATTTATTCCATATAAATTCCATACCATGATTGCATTTGGTAGTGAGAAGTGTAAGGTGTAGTGGGAGTTAACTGGCAGCCATTAAGCTTGTGCCCCCTGCCCCTTAGTTTTTCCCCCATCCCCACACTGAGGTCTGGAATGCTTAATAGGGTACTAGACTTAAATCTTAATGCCTACAAGATAATGCACTCCACTGTATTTATTTGTCCTGTTTCTTAGCCTTCATCATCAATACAATTCCCTTTTAGTAGTTAACAGAAGTTAACTAACTGAAAAGTTTGAGAAGTGTTCCTGATAAAAGGTAGTGTTTTTTAAAAAGAACAGTTCTTAGCTGAAATGAGAGAAGTTAGGCAAAAATCCAATTAGTTATAGGCACACTTAGTATCTAGTGGAGTGCTCCATCTTTTTATTTGAGCATAAATATGTATTATTTATGTATATGTATATATAAAGCTTAATTCCGTACAGGTAGGAGGTGTGGGTTTTATTGTGCATATCCTCTCTGGTATTCACACTGTGATCATGTTTTCTGTCATAAGATCTCTACACATTGCAAAAACATAGTTTAGTATTTCTTGTGATAATGTGGAGCAAATATTTTACAAATATCAAACATTCTCAGTTTGCATTTTCTTTTTTCAAAGAAATTGCTCATTTTCATGTCTCACACTGAAAAACGTGTCACCAAAGAAGTAACTTTTTGATAGTTTACTTTTGATTAGTATTACTTTAAAGATTTGATTTCCTGATAGGAAAAATTAGTTAAACATTATTTATGTCAGTCATTCTGACATATGCTGGGCAAACATTAAAGCTCATGTGTTGAAAGCAACAAAATTCTTTGTGGCAACTAAATCTTCTGATTAAATATAAAATTACTTTCAAACCATATTTCATGGTTTAATCACGTGGACTTTTTTAATTCACAGAAGGGCTCTGTGTGTGAGCTCACAGTGTATCTTATAAGTGAAAAATGACTTATACTTTGTCTCCCCAATAGAAAGGCATCTATTGAATTGAATTTATAGTCTATTTTCTTTCAAAATCTGATCAAATACTTAAATAATAGCCTTGTTATAAGACCTCATTGATCTGCTCTTTCTTCATATGTGAAGATGTGTAGTTGTGAACTGGAAATCCATAATAACTTCTTCAAAAAAGGGACAAAACCTCCGAAGGGAAACTGCTTAGTGAAAATCAGGTTCTTGCAGTGTTTGAATGCATTAATTTTGCATTTCATGTCATAAGGAGGGCTTTAAACCATCCTATGAGGAAAGGTTTTAGTAATCAGGAGATTATCTGTAGGTTTTCTATCAATGTTATTACATTCAGCTGAAGACAGGCTCCATTTGGAAAAAAACCCCACCTTTCATGTAACATTTATAATCCTTCTGTACAACCATTCAGACTGTTTAGTTTTAATGTGCACATCAGAATGTTGAATGTCTCTCTCCAGTGAATAATTAAAGTGAAACAATGTCCTAAGTGCTGTTCATCTTAACAGTTGGCTTTTGTTCTTCTTGTTTTTATGAAGTGGAATCTGTTAAACTACATATTGAGAACTGCAGAGAATTTTGCAGTATCACCTCCCTCTTGGGATCCCCAGTCATACATGTAGGTCAAGGAGATACATAGTAAAAATCACCATGGTTCCACTGAAATAACAATTTGATGTGGTGGAGTCCCAAACTGTTTGGTCAAAGTAGCTTTGATTCTGTTGCATATATGTTTGTTTCTTCTTTGGTTTTGGTGTTGGTTTGTGATGGCTTACCTTCAGCACTACTTATGGTCTGTGTTGGTATAATAGACAAATATTTTATAATCTTTAACACTTTTTAAAAATTGAAATATTTCATATTCTGAGTTCAAGAAGAAAATTGTGTTCAGCAAACAAGTGACAGAAGAGGGATGCAGTTTTCCTGTTATAGCACTCTAGCTTTGTCAGTCTTCCCAGCCCAGCTCTCTAGGAAAATGTCTCTTTGTTTTTTTAGTTTACTGCTTTTGTAGCTGTACAATTTCTGTTTACTTCTGTGAAGCATATGATAATAAGGAGCATAAAATGATACATAAAAATATCCAGTGATATAACTTGAGATCCAGCAGTATGATATGTTAATATTCCATTTCAGGAACCAAATATTAACTTCAGGTTTGATTTGAGCCCTGGCTTCTTTATTTTCTTTCCTAGCTTCCAAGATCATGGCTCTGTGGCAAGGCAAATGCATCTGTGGTGGCCCCTCTCCAGCTCCACCTGCCTTTCTCCCAGGCATCACTAGCATTAGTGTGACACTGCAGATGTTAAACCTTGAATCAGGTTCAAGGGGACTTCTTAATAGAAAGCAGTTCAGTTGAGAGTTAAATGAACAGAGCACAGTCTCACCAGAATGCCTTAAATGCCCTGTGAGAAAGGCAGGAGTACGCAGCTGGAATGGGTTAAAGGGTGGCTATTCCAGCTTTGTCTCCCATTGGATTAGGTAGAGATTTGACAAATGGTTGCAACCTTGTACTAGTGTTGCCACTTTGTGTCTGCTGCTCAGAGGTTCCAGGGAGTGCTAGTCTGTGGAGTTGTTTCTGCAGCAGTGTTACACTTCCAAGAGCAATACTTTCAGGGGACAGTTTAGCCTGCTGAGAATTGGGAATATTTTGAGAAAGCACACAGGATCACCCTTGAGGAGAAAAGACAACGCAGAAAGAATCGTGCCTTGCAGAGTATACCATCTAAGGAGTCTTTTTGCTGTGTCTTTTGCAACCGGACTTGCCTTTCTCGTAGTGACCTTTTTAGCCACCAACGCGCTTGCAAGAAACGTGGGTAGAGCCCTTCCCAGATCTTCGTTCGCGAAGCCTAGCCATGATGATGAATTAAAATACCTATTTGTAATGCCACAATAAATTACTAAAACTGGTCCATCTCTCTCTGCAGGTCTAATAACCTCTCTCCACGTTATTAGACCCCTAGCAGAAATGCAACATAAACATGGCAAAACTGTTCAATCTGTTCAAACTATTCTATCTGCTGCCTGTCCTATGAACTTGTTTAACTGTTTGTCATATATTTATGACTTTTCTGTAAACACTGTATGTTGGCAATGTTTTTCGAATGTGTTGTGTCAAGTGGCAGACTTTCTACTGTAGCTTTATTACACTTCTGTACCCTTTCATAAGGGAAAGGATTTCTTTAGAACTAGCTTTTCAATTTCGCTTTCAAAAGCATGGGACTCTAGGTCCATTTTTCTCTAGATAGAGAAAAATAAAATCAATACTTTTATTTTGTCCTTTGTCGAAGGAAGGGATCCTGTCTGTTGGGAACCTCAGTCTACTAAACCAAGCTAGAAATTGCATATGTTCAAGACTATAAAATGTTTTTTGGATAACTTGGTTCTTTACTAAACAGGAAGCAAAGTTTAAAATAAATGCTATAGAACAGAAAATATGAGAACTTTACCCTTTGTTTCTTCTATGCTTCATCTACTTTTCTTCCCTTCCCTGTAATTTTCGGTGTTCTTTCATGGACAGGTAAATCTGACTGCACTGGAATTTGGAGTATAACACTAAAGCAGTACTCCTTAAACTTCAAGGCTTGTTCCTTTTAGCACACAGCCTCTAGAAATCTGTTGTATGTATCTTAAAACTTTCCCTTCTGTCATTGATTTTTGTTGACAACAGTCCTTTCATATATAGTATATATTAGTATAAAATTTTCAGGTAGTGTCTTGTGCCAGTTTGCAATTACCTCCTTGTTCCATACTCACTGCATTTGTTGCCTTACATGTTGGATCAGTTCTATGTGCCTTTTCCTAAATCACCTTTAAACAGTTGTTGCAATTACCACAACACTTAAGTATATGTCAGCTTGAAGGTGTCAGTGTCTCTCATATGAAACAAAACCAATTAAATTAAACAGAATGAAGCAACAAATTGGAATAAGACTTTGAGGTACAACTAATTCATATATTCACCTCCAAGCTTCCTTTTCTTCTTGGAAGAAGCGCTTCGGAAACAACAGAAAATATGTGTTTAAAGAGAGGCCTGAAAAAGGGGAAATTGCTACTGTGGAAGGAATCTCAGTTATTCTAATAAGAAGGGAAAGATTAATTTGCAAATGGAAATTACTTATGCCTCACCATCAGACTTCTGAATAAGCAGGGAAGTGAAAAAGTGTGGTGTTTCAAGTTTCGTTGATCTGAGCTTTAATTGAGAAATGTGAACTTCACAAAAGTGATGTACTCCAGTTGCATGTTTGAAACTTCTCTGCAGTGCAGACATAATATTTTGTGTTCCTGTAAATTTATACTGAGTCATTTGTTTCATGTTTGAATGTTCTTATCTGTAAATGCAAACTTGTTTGGTCCAGCTTCATCTGCCGTATAATAACGATGGTTTTATGTTGAAGGAAGTCAGAAGGTGGCTAAAACTGACATTTTTATAAAGGCCTTTCTGTTCCAGTGTGAGGAAAATGGTTTAAAATAGGTCAAAGTGGTCCAATTCATAAAAAAAACCCCTAAGTCTAATTCCTCATTACTTTCCGTTGTAGCATGCATCACAAATCTCCTAGATGCTACTTGGAATATTTTTTGAAATTATTTTTTATCTTGGAGACAAGATTTATCCTTTCAGCATACATGCTCCTACAGTGCAAAGTATTGAATGCTTGCATTCTTAAAGGCAACTTTAATTTTGTGAGGTAAACAGTAATTTTTCAAATCCCAGTTTTTCTCTCAAGATTTAACTAAAGAACAGTGCAGGATAAATAAAAAGTATTAGACCCTTGATTTGTAATAGCCTGGGGATGGGAACTCCTGTTGGAGCAGGTCAAGAGGAGGGCCACGGAGATGATTAAGAGGGATGGAACACCTCTCCTATGAGGAAAAGCTCGGAGTTGGGGTTCTTCAGCCTGGATGAGAGAAGGCTCTGGGAAGACATTAGAACACCCTTTCAATACTGAAAGGAGGCTACAGGAAAGCTGAAGGGACTTTTCAGAAGGCCATTTAGTGATAGGCCAAGAGGTGATGGCTTTAAAGTAAAAGAGGGTTGATTTAGATTAGGTATCAGGAAGAAATTCTTTACTCTGAGGGTGCTAAAACACTGGAACAGGCTGTCCAGAGAAGTTATGGATGCCCCATCCCTGGCAGTGCTCAAGACCAGGTTGGCTGGGGCTTTGAGCAATCTGGTCTAGAGGAAGGTGTCCCTGCCTGTGTCAGGGGGTTTGGAACTAGTTGATCCTGAAGGTCCCTTCCAACCCAAACCATTCTCTGATTCTATGTTCATCTAACAGAGACTGTGAAAGAACTTGTCCTGGGTTAACCAGTGACACTCGGATGGAAGTGATAACCAAACAGAAAATTAACTGGTACTTGTAGCAGCCGGTGATGCAAGGTTTTTGCATTTCGGGGGCCCTTGGTGGTGGCTAAAGAGGTGATGGGGTAGGAACACTGGGGTTTTCACCTGGGCTTGCAGCATGACAATGTAGAAGAGTAACTGCAGGTACTCATTCTATATGGGAAAACGGGATGAGAGCTTTTCCATGCCTGTGGGCTTAAACTTCACACCTACAAAAGATTTTGTAGGGAAGATACTGTTCTACTTACTGTATGTTGTTAGAAGTTGAATATGTCTCTGGGGGCACTAAGTACATACAAAATGTGCTACTGCTCTGACTTCTTGGAGATTTTTGCTCAATATACTGGACTATGGTGGGAGCCTTCATCATGCATCTGAAACAGTGTAAGCTATGCGACAGTTGTAGTTTTATGGATTGTTAGCTTGATTGATTTTCCTACTTCAAAGTAATGGTGTAGAAATTTCACATTCAATGTGGTTCATCTGTGCTTTAAGAATAAGTAATGTTGTGGGCTTGTAATACGGTGAGCAGAGCCATGTATGAAGCAAGTGTCAAGGCTTTCAAAGCTTGATGTCAGAGAAGAAACAGTGGAGTCAGTACATGCATGTAGGCATGAAACGAATGAAAAAAAAAACAACTTCCAACGACCAGGACAATGTTTGATGAGCTTGGAAGACCTTCCATAGTTGCTGGCTGTGTTTTTGGATGACTTTCAAATTTTGTTTATTTTGGTAGTATACTTTTGAGTCCTGTAAAACCACAAGAAAGAGCAGCTCATTTCGTTCTTTGCCCTCAGGAGTCTCTACTTTGAGGGTGATAACCTGCCTGTTAAGATCAAGAGCCATGTCTATTGAGTGCAGCCCAAGCATTCTACAGCAACACCTGATAAAGCTGTGAAGGAAGGTGCTAAATCATAGCATATGGTTCAGCATACAAACTCTGTGTTATTTTCTTTGCCAGTAATGTTTGAAGATAACATTGTATCTTACAGGAATTTTGGTTTTCTGGATGCTTAATGCTAAAACTGAGAAAAGGGGCATTGGGTGGTGCAGTTGAGGTGCTAAACTTCATTGTGTGATAGGAGTTGTAATGCACAGGGAATAGCTGTTCCACGGGACACTAAGCTGAAAACTAGTTTTTGAAATGTGTAAAAAGAACTAATATTTTTAATTATTTTTTTTTAAATAAAGCAAAAGCACATACTCGAGTTAGGGGATTTTTTTTTTTGAGACTTCATTCTGAACATCATTCCTCTGAGCTGCTTCTATTGTTTAACCTGTGTAGGTTGACATATCTGTGTAGTGAGAAAAAACGTGGTACTAAGTGTATGATCAGCAATGGAAAAAGAACGCCTACATTTCACGAGTCCTGAAACCTCTCTTTCAGTTGATACAGTGGTACAAATATTGTGTTTTCTGTAACAGGCAGCAACTCAAGTATTATTATTAAAGACCTCTTTCAGCTTTTTTGTGGTTCTGTGAAGTGTTGATTTGCTTTCACAGGAGCGATTGGAGGATTGAAACATCCAGAAGGATTGTGCAGTTATTTTTCCGTAGAATTTAGATATTGTTGCTCAAGGCACATACTAATAATCTGGGGAGTGTTTTTTCCTGGGTTGAGAGGAGAGATAGAAAATAAGTGACTTAGTGCACTTCAAAATGCAGGTGAAGAAAACACTTTAAAGAAGTGTTGGTATACTGTGGGACTAGATTGATTTTGTCTTCTTTTTTCCAACTTGAATGTGCAGTTATTCAGTCAGTGTCTGTTTCGTTAGCCTATGGGTTATATTGCCAGTATGTCATTGGTGTTACTTGTGCTCATGCAGCTGGGTTATGGGAAGAAATACTTTTAAATGTTTTACCACAGCCTCTGAAATGTATATTGCAACAAGCAAAATCTATGAGCTTCATGTGAGTGTCCTGTATCAGTGTTCAGGGTGTCTAAATGTTACCATTGGACTTTGACCTTTTCTAGACAGCTTTGTTGATGTTTGATTTGTACTTTATTTTCATAGGGATAGTTGATGGATACCTAAAGCTTTGGTACTCTGATTGTTGCTTCAATTGACTATTGACGGTAGACATTATTTGAAGGAATAATTCTGAATTTAAAGCTTTTTCTTCTTTATTTACTTCATACTTCCCACCACTATCCCACTCCCCAATCTCCAGGCCATTTCTCAATCTAATTTTTTGCTGTATTTCAGGGAATACCTTGGAAAACAGTTGCAGTCAGAACAACCTCAAACGGCCACTGCACGGAGCTAAACATTTCCATCAGTTCATGCAGTTCATGCTTACAACTACAGTATGTTTGTCTTAAAATTAATATAAAGAAAATACTGAAATCACATGTTCCCTCTCTGCTATTGGTGCATAAACATTCCAACTTTCCTCTAGTGTTGTTGGCTTAGTAAAAATTTGTTCAACTAGTTCTGATGCTTATGCCTACTAGCTTCTCGTTCTATTCTGAATGTATATGAAGAAATGTGGCTAATATATTGCATTTGTTTTATGTATTTATTCTCATAATAAAGAATATTAATAAAGGATGTCCCTTCCATAATGGATGTTATAATTAGCCCAGAAAATTTGTTCTCTTCTTTTTGTGGGTTGTCAGTGTTGTCACTTTCCAAGGAAAGCAAATAGTCCTTATATGTCTCCAGACAAAATTTGACTTGGTGTTCCATAGAAAGTGCAATAGCCTGAGAAATGTTGATTATGGGTACTAAAATATAAACCAACTCTTAAAACAGTTTTAAAATTGTATATAAGAGCAAATGTATAGGTGGGGCTTTTTTTTAGTGTGGGGTACTTCTCTTGTTAGAGACTACATTAAAAAATCTGGAAATGAGAAGAGGAAAAGAAAATGAACACTCTTCCATCAGTGAAAACTGGTGCACTCAAGACTATTAGTCCAGCAGTATAACACCACTGTTGAGGCTGTAAATCAGAGATCAAGTTGAAGGTTTTTTTAATAACAAATTTGTCTATCGGTATTTTATGTGTTTTGTAATTTGACAGTATAAAATACATAAGCATCAATAAATCTAAGATGATCTTGGATTGGCATGTGAAAATAGTTTTGTTGCATAGATAGAGGCCTGGCTTCAGGCACTTGCAGCATTACATAGTTAATATTCTTGCAATTCAGTTTTAGAATTTAAAAAAAAGGAGCAAACATAATCTTGTTGGTAGTCTTGTGTGGTGCAAGTCTCTGGGGAAGGTTAGGGTACTTTGTCATCAAGTGAAAAGGCAAATTGGGAGAACATTTTTTTTCATCATACGTAATTAAAATTTGACCACTGTTGCAGTGGAGAGAGAGGACAGTTAGGGGATTATGGTTTGATGATTTCTTGGCCTGCTTAATTAAAATTGGATTGTGTAGCTTAATGACTATTGTTTACTTCTCCATATAGGAGGCAAAGGCTTTGATATTGCAGTCAGTATCATGAGGATAGATGCTGAAGCCTGAAAAGAATTAACCCTCGCTCAGACTGGTCAGTTTACATGAGTGGATCTTAGCTCTGCATATCCCACAGTGACGGGGGATAGTGGTGGTGTGGGAAGCTGTTGGGAGAACAAGGGTGCACCTACACTGCCATTTTTATCTTGGGTCAGTTGAATGCTTTTGAAATGAGTCTTTGAGTCCTCCCTGCATTTCACACTTCTATTTGCATTGCATGATGGTGTCAGTATGTGAATGGGGTTCTTTCAATAAAGCTAAAGCTCAGGACATGCATCCTGTGTGTCTTGGCTACTTGACAAGTGTTCAGTCTACCGGAGCAGGTAAGATATGTTTGAAATAAGGCGTTTTGAAATGCACGTGGAGTGAAAGCTGGATTCTTAATGCCAAGTGCCTTGCTCTACAAGTCAGATTCTCATGTCACACTTGTTGATGTAAGGAGAGCCTAAGACTTATCTTGCAAATGCTATAAAGGGTTTGTCCTATGATTACACCTGTATTGTTGGGCCCAAGAACCATGGTGGGGCATTAATGGGGAAGGAATATACTCCCACGTTCAAAACCAGGTATGTTGTTTACTTTTTTGAAAGGAACACTGAAACACTGCTTGGTAAGGAGATTTAGGGTTGAATTGTATGAGTAAACATGATGAATGCTACCAATAGCAACCCCTTTAATTTCTGGAGGAGCTAGAAATAACCAAGCTAATCGTTACATGAAACAAAATTGCTTACAAGGGTTGTCCTGAAACATTATGTTTCAGTATTATGAGTATTATGTTCATGTATTGTACAAAGAAATTCTCTCTTGCTTTTCTGGTATTACTCTGTGCATAATTTAATTCTTCATTATGTGGTCTGTTTCTAAGCTATGTGATACGTGGCATTCTCCACCATTAAGTTACCACTTCTGTCTCCAACAGATTTTTAATTAAAGAAATAGCTCTGATGTTTCACTTATATCCCTGTGCAGTATTGATACTCTAGTGCCTGTGAAACCTGAAAGCCCTGAGATTTCCAGCACCCGGTGGTGACATTCGGGTGGCTCAGGGGTTATGATCTGAGTGAGTTGATGCCAACAACTGTACCTTAAGGAGCCAGGAAACCTGTGGGGGAGGACTTTCCTGTGCAGCCAGTAATTTGGACTGAAGTTGCCATAGCTGAGGTCTCCGCAGAAGTCAGAGTGCTCACTGTGTCCTAAAGGTCCTGGGGAATTTTGGCATAGCAGGGAGCTGTAGAGCAGGTTCTTCATCTCCCATCCTATGGCAGGCCTAGACCTGTAGGCACTGGAAGGCCTTGAATCCATGGTCCCAAGACAGAAAATAGGGCAGAGGTGTCCTGGAGCTTTTAACCTTTGGAATCAGGAAAATCAACTAAAAGTTTTTGTTGAATTTTAACTAATTCATAAAACTTTCTACTGCATCTGTTTTGTATCTGACAAGTTAAAATTAGTGTTAGCTTTTGCTACTGAGCACTGTTTTTACTATTCACCTGATCACATTAGCTCACTTAACTTGCTCAGCTGCATTCTCCCAAAATCTGGCATGGTGCAGGCAGGCAGATGCCATGGTAGCAGATAGATTGCTTCAGGGCTGTGTGATGACAGTGTGGGCAGAGCTTGGTGTTAGGAAGAGAAATGTGTGCCAGCAGCTTCCTTACTTCCCTCCATGACAAAGATTCAGAGATCAGCTGCCATGGACCAGATGACTAACTTGCTTCTAAAGTGAGGAGATCCTCCAAATTAGGGTAATCAGTCTTCTCTTTGTGAAATTCACCGTTTTCCAAACTTTTGATTTCATTCTTATGTTTCATCCAACAATAAATTGATTTTCCTGTAAAGAAAGTAACAGTCTTTGAAATCTTTATAAGCTGACTTTTTAGTTTTGCATTTGACATTTCTTCTGCTTTTCTGCTTAAATGATTGTCTTTAAACTTTGGGTTTGGTCTGAAATCTAAATGGTAAATAAATTTGGGTAAGTTTTTGAGATGCAGCAACTGTGAAAAGAATGTAACCTGTAACAATTCTGTGTAGGAGGGATGGAGGGGATGCATGATGAAGAACAGTACTGACACCTAGATCTAAGGAAAATGCTTTTAATCATATGTTAAGTGAATGTTTATTATTCCCACAAGTCATTTGAGATCTTAAGGCCTGCAGACAGATGAAGAGGAGGCCAGATTTTGCTCTTGGCCACCGTGAGCTACTTTTCTGGAAACAAACCAGGGCTGAGCAGGAGTAGGGCTGCCCAGGCCCTGGATGTACCACGCTACATGAGACCTCTCCTCAGTATCTCATCTGAGTTTCAAAAACATCTTTGTGCACCTGCATGAGCAAATGAAGACAGTCAACAGTTTCTAATGCTCAGAGCTGCTGGGGCAGTATTTTTTTCACAAATATGACGTGCTGGTTTTAGCCCAGTGAGTGACAAGGAGTCAGATGGAATTTGGTTGACTCATCTCTATCCAAAAGCTTTTGCTTTTCCATTTGGCAGCATCTGCAGAATAGTTGGGAGTTGTCTTTTTAGAATCACGTGTTGTCAGACCTGTGAACAGAGCTCATGCTCTCATGGGGATCAGGTATGTTATTAATTGTATTTGCTTCCTCTTAGACTCCAATATGATTATTAAAAAATTCCAAACTGCTGTTCAAATTTTCAAGTGGCTGAGGGTATCATCATTCAAATACCAGAGAAAGCAGAAACCTGTTTTGCAAATGTTAGGTGCAGCATTTAGGGTGTTACCTTGGAACTCTTCTTGCCTCGGGATGTGCATATTTCATTGCTACAGCTGATTCTGAGATACATCAGACATAGGTGAACACAAATCATATGCTAAAAACTGTCAATATCCTTTGTTTAACAATATTTTTCATGGCCTGCCGCTTGGCCTTACCACTGCTTGTAAGCTAAACTACTGTGTAGTAAAGAGTCTTATAAATAATAATAATAACAAAATCAAATAATGACTCATTTTCACACAGAGTGTTTTGTTTCTGTTTCTTGGTTGTATCCAAGAACATTTCTGTGCTATGGGAATGTAATTTTTTTGGAGGCAAAACTTGAAGAGGAAAAAAAAACCCTCTTCATGTAAAAGCGAACACAAAGGCTATATATATATATTTTTAACCTGATAGTCACAGATTTTCCTGAAAGCGCACAATTTGAACCTCTATGTGAAAACTGAATATGCAGAAGGGAAAAATTAAGTTTTTCCAAGAGTCGTCTTTTGTGCCCTTATGTGCACATTTATAATATAATTTTTTCAAGGCTCTTCAGTTTGCTGTGTCTGGACTCTGTGTAAAGACAAACTGTCAAGTTGACAATATAAATAACTTTTTCAGTGTCATCAATAACTATTTTAAAAAGGCTGCACACATCTAGCTCTGCCAAGAAATAGGCAAAGAAATTGGATAGCTGATTGAGCAATGATGGTTAAAACCTTTTGATTTGGAAATCACAGAACTGCTACAATATCAGATTATTTTGTAGCAAGAAAACATGATAAATTGTGGACTTAAAGGTCATCTTTCTCTAGGCAATTTCCATGGTCAGGAAGTGTTCAAAACAAGCCTATTCTGTCAGGTTTAGTTGGCTAAAATAAAGCTTTGGATTATGAGTCTGCCACTGTGGGGATCGCAGCAATACTTTTTTTTCCCCTACAAGATCACAGGATGTCTTCTTCATCTTTGAGACTTACAAAGATTACAATACATTTACAAAGAATCACTTTTTATCTGGCTTCCTCAGCTGGTGCATTTGAACAGAGCTAGTTCTTTTCTATCCAAGTTTATAGTCATGAGACCACTGGTGAAATACTAAAATCCATTTGGGATGTCTTCAATTGGTGAAGTCCTTTTACCAGACATACATAAATTGTACCCTCTGTTGTGTTTCTGAATGTCACATCTCCCTTAGTGTTTCAGTTCTTAGGGGTCATCTAGTTATTTCTGTATTATATCCTAATTTATCTTAGAATTGGTAGAATTTCACAATTTAAATACATTGTCTTGCTATGTTAAGCAGATGACGTATGAGACCTAGAATAAGGGAAATGTTTCAGAAAAAAATAGTTTTCTCTGATAAGAGGCTATTTATGCCTCTTCTGTCTTGTTGTATTTTACCTGTTTTTCTTATACATTCTGATTCAAATTCTGTCAATGCTATTTCTAAAGAAAGAGTCGAGATTTTTATCCTATTTCTCTTAATCTGGTAAGTCTCTTTTTTTTTCATGTTTTTTCTGCAGCAGTGAGGATGCAAACACGTATCTCTTGCTGGTTGTGAGACTACAGCTTAAATTTTTTCTTTATGCAGATATGGAAAATCACAATTTTGGTTAAAAAAGCCAATTCATACCAGGGCGTCATCCTAGATCACCAGACACAATAAATATAATACTTGAAATCAATAGATTTTTAAAAGGTTCCTCTTCACCTTCTGCCCCAAGACAACTTGAGGAACAGATGTTGAAAAATGATGATTGTGAAGAGTATATTCTTGAAGACCTGTTTCACGCAGTGCTTGTAATAGATGTATTTTGCATTCACTGTAGTCATATCTCACAAGACCCTGGTTCTGCAGTATCAGCAGCATGATACTTTAAATTTAATCTGTGTGCCCTGAACTCAGTAGCCTGAGAGAATTAGATAATATATTGTCAATTTAAAATAAAATTCTGGTATAAATAAATAATAACAAAAGTAACAAAAAGGTAACTTTTTTCTCATAATTTTTCTATTTACCATAAATCAATAACAGTGAAGTGTAAACCACTTTTTGAGAAACACTGAAAGGAACTCCATTGCAGCTTCTGTAGGTGATGCTAATAACTTGTGCAAGATCAAGTTAAATCTTAGTCTTTGTCAAAGTAGACTGCTCTGTGCCATCTACCCCTCCTGCTGCTCAGTGTCTCAAGTCATGTTTAATTTGAAATATCCATAATGCAACATCTCTAGAGCTGTTTGCTTCTCCCTTATCCCCAACTGGGGATGTTTGTCAGGTAAATGGATGCAAAAAGAGGTCAGCAAGTGGAGGATCTCAAGCTGTCCTTCAGCTGTCAACAGTCGGTGTGGCTTTGCGAAACTTGAAAAATAATTGATACTGTTGGCTTGTTTTCCACTCTATAGGTAGCCAGCTACTACTTACCTTAGGAAAATCCAACAAACCAACTCCCTTCAGGATGCATGCTGAGTCTTTAGTGTAGCGCACATTGTGATGGACTGAAATGTCGATAAGGTCTTAAAAACTGTCAAAATCACAGAAAGACTTTTTGTCAAACTGCAAAGAAGCAACTGTCTGTCTGCAACCACTGAGGTATCCCCCCTCTGTGCCTCCTGACTGGAATTTTTGCTGGGGACTTGAGATAAGACTATTGTCTAATCATCTCAGGTCTGAGGAGAAGTAAACAAGGCCCAGGCAGTGGTGGAGGAGAAGTGTTTTGGGTGTGTGATGGTGAAATAAATTCACACCAAATCGAAGGAGTAAAGCCCAGCTGGGAAGACCACGTACACATGGGACATTCATGTGAGAGGCAGCTAAGAAGGGCTCATAAACCATCAAAGACCCACAAAGCGCCCCCCCAACTCATTCCTGAAGCCTTCCACCACCAGAGGACTGCATGTGATCCGAGTGAGGTAACAAATCCAAAGATTGTCACAAGAGACTGCAAAGCTTCCACTCCACCCCCAGGGGAGGTGCCTGGCATCTTCTGAACATATATTAATCCATTGGACTCTATGTTTTGTGGGACTCTCACCACCAAGAAGATCAGAAAAACCGGGCCAATGGGATGCCGCTGGGTTACACAGAGTGGTGATACATTTTCTGTTTTAATTTCTCTCTGTCACTTTCTTTCTTTCCCCCCTCCTTTTTTCTAATTCTTTCCATCTCTCTTCCTCTGTCTCACATTTACCATTAAATAAAACCCATACTGTTGACTTTGGCATCTGGTCTCATTTGTACCTCAATTTGGGCAGAGGCTTTTCTAATAATTTTAATAACCAGATCATAACACACATGTAGCCATTTCACTTTCTTCCTGAATGTGTCTGGGTTAGCTGTCTGGTTCAGTGTTGTGTCTGGACACAAGTGCTTACTCCTACGGCCGTGAGGAACTGCTTTCCGTTCCCACTTAACCTTCTGGCTTTCTGGGAGCCTGACAAAGCAGCAGAAGGGGTTGCATGGCTTGTACTGAATGTATTTCATTGCTGCCAATTTGTTTCCTTTTGTAAGCAGACCTACAGCTGCATTTTTCTCTCTTCCACCATGACCGCAGGAAAACCTACTCCCTCTGAGGCATAAACACCAGGTAAGCCAAGAGAGATAATACTTCCTCCTGGTGAAGTTATGGGAAGCTTTTCCAGGGGTGAGAGCTGTTCGTATTTCCTTTAAGGCTACTTTTTTTAGTCTTGATTATATTTTTTTTCCTATTATGTGAAGCTGTTAGAAATTGCAGATAAAACTTTTCATTTTATGAAGCGGTAGGCAAGCTATTACCTACTAAAGTGCCTGGAGAGTGAGTGAAATAGAGTCAGTCCTGATCAAATGAGGCTTCTGAGTCTTACTCAAAGGGCTGTTAATAGTATTGTGGCTTTCTACCTTTAGCCTGACATGTGTGCCATGCCCTAGATGGGGGAAGGTTGGGTTGTGCAGCTGAATATACCTGGCAGCAAAGAATCTGTGCATCTAAAGGATTGTGCTGTGTTTCTGTAGGCTGGCTGGGGAATTACAGCAGGGAGACACAGTCCGAAGGGTCCTTGGTAATTACCCAGGTCCATATGAATGGGGAGGTTTGAGCACTGTGAGGTGCTGGGGGGAAGTGGACAGCTGCCTCTAGCTTCTACCTGGATTTCTGTTTTGGTAAGTTCACATTTCCTAAGCCCCAGTGTCCTTGTATTGGTCTTTGACAAATTAAACTGATACCTTATATACCTGCAGAAGTATGTAGTGGTGGTTTGCTTTCAGAGGGGCTCCTCAATGGCGACCAAATGATAAACCATTAATGGTTTTGTTGACTTTCCTGAGCTTTAAGAAACTCTGCTGCTGGATCAGGTAACTCATCTGTCTATTTAAAGTACCTTTTGGCTATTGTATTTTGAATACAAAAATTGCCATGAAAGGGCACAATGGGGTCTGCATAAAGCTTCTGTTAATATCTCCAAATTCTCTTTGGGAATTTGCTTACAGTAGACATTACTTTAGCAGAAATGCCTGCCCTTCCCCTAGCGTTTTTGAAAATGAGTGGCTGGTGAGTGCTAAGGGATGACCAAAGTAGACGACAGTGCTTTTTCTCAGCACAACTTTGCAGTGAAGGAGTTAAAGATTGCAATACTATCAGGAGCTCCTATGTAACATAAATAACTTAGTGATGCTGCTCACTTAAACCAGTGCTTGGGAATGCTGTTTAATCACCGCTGTTGCAGCCCGGGATTTGTAATAAGCTAAAGAGGTTAAACAAAAGAAATCTGTGTGCCAATATAGTTTGTTATGAAAATAGTTTGGTTTATGCCAAGCAAAATGACCAGGCTGCCATGTAGTCTCCCTTCCAAGGTACGGCATCAAGAGGTAACTGGTTTGTATAAAATAAGAAGGTTTTCATGAGAAGTGCCCAACTCTTAGCAGACACCATGAGCAGTGCAGGGCATTGCTTGTGTTGTGGTTTAGGAATGGTACTCCCCAATTTAGTGTTCTCACTGAGACTCTCCAAAACCCCATTGCCACTTGCTTGCTTCTCTCCTCTCACTCCCACTCTCCTCTGTGGTGGGATGGAGAAGAGAACTGCACGCACAAAAGGTAAAGATCACAGGTTGAGATAAGAACAGTTTACTGGAAGAAGCATTGAGATAAGAAATCAAACAGTAACAGCAACAGTGCTAATGACAGAGGGCACAAGAAAAGAAGTGTTATTGCTCACTGTCAAAACCCCGACAACAGAAAATACCCAACTGCTCCCTCCTGCTTGAAACCACAGACACCCCCCTGCTCCCTGCTCTGCTCTTACTTGACCTGAAGGAACTCCTTCTCTTCAGAAGAGACTCCCTTCCCCCCCCACAGCAATGATGTTAGATGGTATAGAATAACCTCCATGTCCTGGCCGTGCCCCCTCCTGGCTACTGCAAAAATTAAACCTGTCCTATCCAGTACCAGGCCAGCTTGGTAACCCCATGCTCCCGAGACTGCTATGGCCCCTTGAGCAGGGCATCAGTGAGGGACTTGCTCTCTTCAGCTGCTCTGGTGCATTGCCCTAGCATAAAAGTGATTCTTGATTTCATCCCTTTTAAAGGCTAATTCAGTGATCTGGTTTCCCTGGGCAGATCCTTGCAGAGATCTCTTCTGAATCTGAGGATTCAGGCTAGTGCAAGTGTCTTTACATGAGGTGACGATGCAGCAGGGAATGGAGGAGGTTTGCACTGGTGTAGTGGTTTGAGCCAGATTTTCCCCCTGAAACTAAGAAAAGTGGAGGGGAGGATTCTGAAGCAAAGTCACTCCCTTGTTTCCCCATTAAGTTTTCCTAGGGCTTAACCAGTAGCCCTGAAGGGACTGTGAATCCTTGAATTTGTGGAAGCAGAGCAGGAAAGGTTCATGAAAGATCAGCAAAGGTCTGGCTTGTTCATTCTAGGTCCCCATTCTCAGAGACTGCATTATTAACTGTCTTTGTCTCAGTGTCAGTTCTTTCTCCCACTCTTCCTGTTGAGAGTTTGGACTAGAAACCCACTCCTATGGTAACTTTAAGCCTTCGTGCTTCCAGATCCACAGAAGCTATGATAAGGATCACAGAATCACAGGATGGCTGGGGTTAGAAGGGACCTCTAAAGACCACTTTAGTCCCCTACTAAAGCAGGTTACATGAGAATGCATCCAAGTGGATTTTGATTATCTCCAGAGGAGACTCCACAGCCTCTCTGGGCATCCTGTTACAGTGCTCTGTTACACTCCAAGTAAGGAAGTTTTTCCTCGTATTCAGATGAAACTTCCGGCATTTCAGTTTATGCCCATTGCTCCTGGACCTGAGTATTATAACTTATTCTTGTGCTGGTATTTTCCTACAGCTGCTGAACATTTGGTGACAGCAACTCTCTCTCAGACACCTCCCAAAGAATTTTAGAGAGAAATGACTTAGAAACATTGTTTCTAATGGGTGCTGATGGTATACCAACTCTTCTTCCTTGAGTCAGAATGCAAAAATTAGGAGCATGACAGACATGATGTATTAGAGGTGTCAGAAAGTCCTGACACGAACCTCACATCTGTGTTAGAAAGAACCAGCTTATGAGACACGGGCTGTATCTGCAGATGATACCTCCTTCCACAAAAAAAATCTTAAGCATGATGACCAGAGACAGAACTAATGAGGTGGTGAATAACTGAAGCTTTAATTACTGCACTGATATACTCTGTTTTTATTGTCTTTCCCAGGTCAGAATCGTGACTTTCTGGGAAAGTTTGGAGTATTAGATCTACATTTAAAAATGTCTTAATTAGGTTGTTTACTCACACAACTACTTTTCGTTTGATTCTGTAGGAGAGTAAAACAACTTTTATGTACTTATATGTACTTCATAATTATCTTGTCACTGAGTCTGCTGGCTTGACTTGTTTTTCACACAGAAAGAGCTACTCTGTGATATGACAATAGACTTCAGTGCTGTTACCTGAATTTGGTTTTTCTCTTCCACCCAAGAAACTCTGTGGACAAATATGTCGATCTTCACTTCCCTCTTAACCATCCTGAGGCACTCAGGTATTGTTTACCATTGCATTATTCCATTCCCATGGTAATGTTCTTTTGAAGATAATAGGGAAAGTCACTTCTGTTGTCTCAAAAATACTTTCCCCCAAAGCTCTTTTCCTTCTTTTAATAGTTCCATTTTGATCTAAGTGTGCAATGATGTTCTGTCAACATCACACAGGTATTCTTGTTTCACCAGTGCCTTTGCAGTGGCCTCATAATTTATTTGGTGCATAGCAAGATCAGGATATAAGGGGAAGATATGTAGCGTAACTAGGTGTTCAGAGATAATTCTGTGCTAATTTATTAATCTGGTGGTTCTTGATGGCAATGCCACTGCCTTTCCTATGCTGACCCATTTCATGTCAGTATAAAAATGGTACAACAGTACCTGGGTTCTACCTGTCCTCCCTCATTTTTGTCATTCATTCTGTTTGTCCTTCACTGGCTTACAGTGAGGGCTAATGTAACCTAATTCTTGACTGCTGTGAATGACCTCATCTGTGTTCCTGATGAATATAACTAGTATAATTCTGTAAAAGCTTGTAAGGCTTTAGTAGACTACTGAATATAAGGGTAGAATGTTTTTGTTTTTTTAATACGTGTGTGTGTGTGTGTGTGTTTCTGACTTTGTTAGTAGAGAGGATGAAGCTTTCCTGCTTTCTCTAGTTCTGGAGCTAAGAAGAGATTAACTTCCACTTCTGCTTGCTGGAGTCAGAAGTCTTTTAACATGTTATCTTGAAATGCAGGACTGTTTTTGCATGTGTGTAGATTCATAACAAGCTCTAATTAAGAAGATTTGCAGTTTTCTTCCTGAGCTGAATTGCTTTGAGGTATTTCCCAAGTTGAACACGATTGTTAATGCAGCATGATTTTATTTAATTTTTTTCTATTTTTACAAAACTTGCTTAGGTGATGAGATGTTAGTGATTTATTTACCTTAAATAAATTGCTTAAGTATAATGGTATTAGTAACTACTCTGAGTATGACACCATCTCTCCTGTACAGTTACCTTAAAAGGAGATAATTATTAGCTGTTGAACTAATTTAGCCTCTGTGATAACATATTTAAGAAGGAGAAAAAAAGGTTTTGTGCAGATTAAAATTGCAGCCAGAGAAGAGTAGAGTGAGAACATGGCAACAAGTCTGCAGACACCAAGGTCAGTGGAGAAGGAGGGAGAGGAAGTGCTCCAGGAGCTGGAGCTGAGGTTCCCCTGAGGAGTGTGATGCAGACCATGGTGGAGCAGCTGTGTCCTTGCAGTCCATGGAGGACCATGGGTTTGCAGAGATCCACCTGCAGCCCATGGAGGAGACCCACACTGGAGCAGGTGGATGCCTGAAGGAGGCTGCGACCCCGTGGAAGGCCCATGCTGGACTAGGGTCCTGGCAGGGACCTGCTGACCCATGGGGTAAGGAGCCAAAGCTGGAGCAAGTTTTTCTGGTAAGACTTGGGGCCCTGTGGGGGACCCATGCTGGAGCAGCTTGTTCCTGAAGGACTGCACCCCATGGAAAAGTGACCAAAGTGGCAGCAGTTTGTGAAGAACTGGGATGGACTCAACGCTGGAGAAGTTCATGAAGGACTGCCTCCTGTGGGAGGGATACCATGGGGAGCAGGGGAAGGACTCCTCTCTGTGAGCAGTGGCAGAAACGATCTGTGATGAACTGACCATAACCCCCATGTGCCGCTGCAGGGGGAGAGGTAGATCTTGGGAAGGAAGGAGGGGTGGAAGAAGGTGTTTTTAAGATTTGTTTCTCATTCTCCTGCTCTAATTCTGTTAGTAATAAATTTAATTAATATCCCCACTTGGAGCCTCTTTTGCCTGGGATGATGATCAGTAAGTGGTCTCTCCTGGTCCTTATTTCAACTCGTGAACTCTTTGTTATATTTTCTTTCCTCTGTCCAGTTGCAGAGGGGAGTGAGAGAGTGGCTTTAGTGGGTACCTGCTATCCAGCCCGGGTCAACTCATTACAGATGCAAATCTGAGGCTCTCCAAGAGAGTGGACTGGGGGCTGGAGAGTCCCCAGTCAGAAATCGGTATCTTTGGATGATTGTAGTTTGTATCCAGCTCCAAGTGGACTGTAGAGCTGATGCTTGAAATTGATTGTCTCTTCATGCATTACTGTCTACCTTACATAGAAAGTTAAATATTGGGGCAGAGATTGGAACGAAGTAGTCTGAGCACTTATTATAGACACAGAAGACAGAGGTTATATCTGAATCAGTGAATCAGCTACACAAAATGGATCTGCTTCAGCAACGCAAATGGAGACACTTCCCAAGAACACTAGGCTGGTGGTCACAGGAGCTGTCTGGACAGAGATACCTGGTTTGAAATTGATAGTTCAAATAAGATAGATAAGGTGAGTATTCACAACCTGGATGACTAATCAAACCATTATTTTGAGGTTTGCAGATTTTTCCATTTAGACTTAAGTTCATAAATAGCTTAAATGCTTTTCAGACTTAATAGGAAGTCCATAAGTGGAAGTCTCCATAAGTGGAATGGAAATTAAATCCAGCCAGGCAAATTTGATTTCTTCTTATATGGCAATATAAATTAATCCACTTAACACCTGGATTGGAGATGGCTCTTATGCACACAAAAGAGCTGATATAATATTATCTTGATTCCTTATGTAGCAGTTTGTTGTTTCTCTCTGAAATTAATTGTAAAATTTCATCCACTTGGATAAAAACAGTATTGAGAAGATAACTACAGAATTTATTTGATTTATTGAGATGAAGTTCATTTGTAAAATGCCTACAAGCAGGTTGCAATTCCATCAGGGTTATTTATTCTTTAAATTATTTGACATAATTTTCTGTTTAGAGTTGGGTTTTGTTTGTATTTGTTATTGTTGGCAGCAGTTATGTGATTAACTGAGGCCATTGGTTTGAGCTAGATGAGCTGCTGTAATTACATAAGTCACAATCTATCACTTCGTATATCTTGACAAGAGGAAAACAGCTTTGTTATTAGGAGAAAAAGTAGAGACCATGGGGTGGGGAGAGGGATTTGACACTTGGGTAGCAGCATTAAATGAAGAGGATCAGGAGGCTTTTATTGACCTAAGCATTATCTAAAATGTCAGTCCCAAACACAATAACCTATTTTTATACCTGTTCTGAATTCAGATGTGAAATGAAATCTTCTTTTGCAAATTACTTATATTAGAGCAGTTTCTCCCTGCCCCGATGGGGGCTGTTGCCCTTTTTGCCAGGCATTGTGCACATTAACAGCATCTCGCTTGTTTGCCTGGAATAGGGCCCATCATCCCATACGTGCTGTACGAGCCTTGGTGGTTTAAAAGTTGAGCACTATTATTTATAATTAGAACTTGAGCATGTGCAGTGGGTTGTTTTCTTGTTCTGGGAAGCAGCCATAAAAAAATTGTGATCACATTCAAGACAGTCGTTTACTACTCTTTCCTTAGGTGTGTAGAGTACAGCATAGGATGAATTAACAGTGGTCATGGACAGTGACAAATGTTAATTTGTCAAATTAGTTTGGTGGAGGGGCAGACCTCACCATTAGAAAGGGAAAAGACCCATTCTGATAATTTTTGGTTACTACACACTTTTCTCTGTGAATACCTGTCTGGCTCTTTGTGAAAAGAGGCATCAGCTCTGTAATAGTGGTTACAAGATACAAGAATCCATAATGTTGTAAAGATACGATACGCAGGTATCCCCAGAAATGTCAAGGCAGTGGAAAGAATCCAAAAAAAGTTTATTTAGAAGACCAGAACACAAAAAACCTAACAGTGTGGTTTGTGCACAGGGCCTCAGGGAGGAAAAAGGCAAGTTCCTGCCTCTTGAGGCCCCTTTTATCCTCTCTGTTTCTCCCCCACCTACCCTAGGCCTCTGTGTATGTCTTTTAGGGCTATCTTTCTCCTCACATATCAGAGAGTCTGAGAACTTCTCCTGCCATGTGGGAGGAGGAGAAGAAAGCCTTGAAACTGCCTGTGAGAAAGTTACCATTTAGGAAGAAAGCCTTCCTAGCAAAAACGGAGTCCCTGAGTTTCTGTTACAAATTCTTCTGAGATTGTATCTATCCCTACAATGTGAAAGAAATCCTTAATGTGCTTTCTTGCAAAGTGTTTGACTTTTTAAGTTACTAAACAGCACCTTGACTTTATATTGTGGTATTTGACTGAATGTTATTCAAGTCCTAACAGATGGACTTGGATGCTCAGCTCCTGAGTTTTGCTGTGAACCTTCATGAGCTGAGCAAAGCCAACAGAGGGAATCATAAAATGGTTTGGGTTAGAAAGTACCTCTAAAGTTCATCTAGTTCAACCCCTCTGCCATGGGTGGCAGGGACACCTTCAACTAAACCAGGTTACTCAAAGCTCTATGAACACCACAAAGTATGGGGCATGCAAAACTTCTCTGGGAAACATCACACAGGTCCCACAATAGCCAATACATCCTCATTAACCACCACTCCCTCCCCACCCTTGGTATAGTACACACATATTATTCCCTTAGTATACAGAACACACTGTTAAAATGTGTGTAAAATGTCCACAAATGTTCACAAAATGTCATTAAAGTCTCCATGGAGCCTTTGGCAGTTTTGATTTCAGAATTTCTGTGATATTTTGTGACCTGAATTGTACAAATAGGGGAATAAGAGTTTTGTCAGGGTTCTGCAGGCTTTGCCATGTTGTGTTTATCCCATCCTTCTACGACTATATCTGCATGATATGATATGATATGATATGTGATTTGGAAAGGGAATAAGCTCTGGCTGCCCAAGAAAGTGGGTGTCTGCAGCATCCTAAATCCTTATGTTCTCTGAAATAGCTGTTGGAGCAGAGCTCCTGTTCAGCTGCAGAGAGATTAACATCTATGGAAACAGCAGGTGTTTTTCACTGGCTGAGGAACAACTATTTAAAACAAAGCAGGTAACTAGCATGTAAGAGCTAAGGTCAAAAGGAGGATTGAATCCTCTGCACAGATCTTTAGTGGTGGCTTCATTTGCATCTATACAATGAGCTGGATAATCTGCTTGTTACTGGTGGATGGTGGTTTTTTCTTTTTTCTTTTTTTTTTTTTTTTTTAGTTTGTTTTTTTTTTGGTTTTTGTTGTTGGGTTTTTTGTTTTTGTTTTTTTTTGTTTGTTTTCCTACAGGATAAAAACCATATTCTCTCTGAATATGGTTTTCTGTTCTAGAAAGGAAAGTTCTGGTTCTTCAGTTTACTCATTTGCCTATTAAAACTAGATGCTTATCACAAAATAATTTGAAATTCCAAAGTTTCCTCCTCACAGAATTACTTTTCCTTATGCTCTGTATGGTGGGGAGTCCAGTGTTAAAGAACAGTATCTATTTCAAGTTATTAGTTGGATTTCTAATGCTTTTGAAACCAGTAATTTATGTCTTTTTCTTTTATCACTTGTTATTACAGATGAGCACTCTAAAGGTTAACCTTTGTTCTTTGAAAGTTGAATGAAGTAAGAAAAAAGGATATAAATTATTTGTGAGAACAGTAATTGATTCTAATGTAAGAGACTATTATTTTCTTGCATTAAAATTTATGTTTAATTTTTTCCCCTACGGAATACGTAAAGTAAAATTAATAACCAACAGCCAGCTTAAAGCATTTAGATCTCATGGATACTCTGGGAATGCTAGGTGGAAACTCTGAAACACTACCACTCATTTTCAAATACAGACAGAAAAGGCATGCTGGCACATGTGTTTTACCTGGTCAGGTGTCAAGTATTCTGTTTGGTCTGATGAGAGAATAAGAATAACAAGTAATTTCTTTTTTCTTAATTTAATTCTGCTGAAGATACAGGAACAATAATTAATGAATCATCTGAGAATTTGGAAGAATAGGTTTATGCAAAGAAGTTAGGTTTTTTTGTTTTGTTTTGTTTTGTTTTTTGTTTATCAAAAGGTAGAAAAAAGGAGGGGAAAAATGCCAAAGAACTATTTAATAGAAAATTTAAACATATAGTCATCATATAAATTTTGAAAGATAATTTATGATCTAAACTTCAGAATGAAGTAAGCTAGCATGTGAAGACCACTATGGACTTCAAGCTAAAGAATCTTGTTATCTGTTATCATTATTTGGCAAAAAAATATTATTTTCTCTGTTTTGTACAGTACTCTGCCTATTGATTTATAGCTTATTTAACTCTAGAACAAGGGTTATCACTCCTTTGCTATGTCTTCAAACATATCTTCAAAATTCAGTTCCCCAAAATAGGCCCCTAATATTCCCTTACTATGGTTTATCTGCTCCAAAAACGTGAGAGAAGATATTCTTTAGTTTCTGACTATCACTGCTGTGAATGAAAGGCTCATGTGAGCCTGATCTATCTATCTATCTGTCTATCTATCTATCTATCTATCTAAAGAGAGAGAAAGAGAGTCAGATGCAATTTAGCGCTGCACAAAAGACCATGGAGACTGAAGTGGACTGAAGTAAACAAGATATCATTCTTGGTATAAAACCAATTAAATGAGACATTAATATAAAGACTGTAACAATGAAGGCATAGCAAAAATCCAGGAGTACAAAAGAACTCCAATAGGGGAGAGACAAGATACTCTAAGGAGCTGTAACCATTTTATATTGTTGTGGCAAAAATGTCTGGGAGATGCTCTATTTATTTACAGTATGAGCTCTTCCTGTGCAAGTGTAGGAAGCAGTGGCTGGTGGTGTGGCAGGGCTTTAGACCTTGAGCCATGGCCAAAGGCCAGCCTCCTGGGAACATGTGGATATGGGGTTGATGACTGAGCTGATGATTGAAGGTGCCAAAAACATTTCAGAGTACATCTCCACCTGCTTTTGCAACAGCCTTCAAAGTGGAAAAGGAGTATGTGGTACCTCTCCTGGAGGTGTGTGCACAGGACAGGTCCATAATGTGCATGAGTTTGTAATGTATCATTTCGTGCTACATCAGCTATTCGTGTCATTTTTTGCTTCTGCACCTAACCCAGTGAGTGTTGGAAGCTGTGCTTGTTACCTGTTTGTGTAGAGGGAGGCTGTGGCAAAGGAGAGCTGGAAGGGAGTGGATGAGTGTTTTCTCACAGCGGAAGCAGAGCGGATTCCTGCTGCCAGGCAGCAGCACACAAGTTATAGCTGTGTGCTGCCTGCGCCTGCCTGTTGCTGTGGGTCAGTGTCTCCGAGTGGATAAACCCAGGTTCCCTTAGAGTGTGTGCAGACACTGGCTTTTTTCTCTGCCTGGAGACTGAACTCTAGGGTTCTCAGAGCACTGTGAGAAGCAGAAGCAGCAGGAATTGGTGTCACAGGTGGGATGACAATCCAAAGCCATGTTTCTTTCAAATGTAGAGAGGCATCATGCCTCATTTCCTTGCTTTACTTGGTCTCTAAATTGTGTGGAAACGAGAGAGTGAAAAGCATATAATCTCTTTCATAAGAGAAACTTCCATGACATCCAAACAATAGTACTTCAAAGGAGAGGTTTAACAAATGCCTACAGGGCTGCTCTCCATGGATGCAGGAGGAGAGAGTTAGCATAATGAGACTTGAGGGCTTTTTAAAGGATGAAAGGTGTGTTTTCGGTTGAGCAACTGCCAATTATTTCAAAGATAAAAAGTAGGCATATAAGTTAAATTGAAATTAAAAAAAAAGACAACAAGGAAATTGAGATTTAAAAGGACTTTGGCTTTTTCTGTTCAATAATGTGTCGCTGGTGGGTTATCACCTTTCTGAGGTGATATAGGTACAGTAACAACAGGATCATGATTTTTTTGCTTAATAAGGGGACAGCAAGCTAAGTGTCTTCAAGGCCTTTTTGTGGATAACAGCACCAAAATTATGTGTCTAATGAATTGAACCCAAAAGGATAGGAATTTTTTTTGCCAATTAAGTTACAGGTGGTTGGGAATAATTTAAAAGCCCTATCCCTATGGCACTTAGGAGCTGATGAGCATTATGTTAAACAAACGTGGACAAAACCTCATGGATTGTAAGCCATCCGATTTAGATAATAGCTTTATAAGCATACATTGTGCTGAGAGTGTCTGCCAGGGTGCAATGAACAGTGAGCTTGTGAAACTGAATCAGCAAATATGCAATTTTTTCCAAAGAAGTTTTCTGACTATCTCTTTGTCTTGAATCTGTTTTTAAAAAGAGAAAAAATTACCATCATTAAGATCTTTTCTTTAAGTCTGGTTTTTATGAGTATTTATGAAACTAGCTGAAATGGTCTGTTACTGGGACATCTGGCATGGAACAAAGCTGAAGTTAATAAAATGGTTTGTATGGGAAATGATCTGGTGGCATTACTGGATTGTACCTCTCCCTGTAATAGTTTTTTTGTCACATAAAAATATGTATTGTATGCAATTTGCAGGAAGAATATTGGTTATAAATATTTAGTTGGGTTATGGTGAAGAGGGTGCTCCATTCTTAGAGCAACTCTGAGGAAAAAGCAGGTCCCTTAGGAAGGCACCAGCAAACCTCACCATGTTTGTAGCAAACCAGAGGGTAAAATAAATCCTTGTGCAGAATATGGCTGACATATGAGTCTTGGTGGTATTGATAGCTATGGGAGAATGAGAATAGCGATAAACTAGTTTGGCGGAAATCCTTTGTTTTCCTGTCAGGACTCAAGAGGGAAATATGTACCTTCATGCTAGATAACAGGCTGAACACTTGAATCTGTTGGAAAGCTAAATCAATAAATATTTGTAAGTCACTGCCAAAACACTGAACAGCTCCATCGATATTTTGAGACTGTTCTTCAGACAAATATCTGTGGGAAGGTGACTGTGCTACAAATGACTTGGGAGGTTATTTATCTAGGGGTTCCTGGCACAACTTGGAAAATTATGTTATGAGAGTTGTAGTCTGTTTTTTTCTGGGAAGCCAAGCTTTTGTCAGTGAAGTCTGATCTGTTGTAGGACTGGCTTGCTTGGAGAAGTTATGGTGTAATGTGATTTTATGGCTCCCTTTAGTGACTTATTTTATTTCCATCACACTCTGGCTGTATCAGAACAGCCTTTTCAGCACATTACCATCTGGCTGCAGGACCAGTGCAGAGAGGAAGAGCATGGGACTGTGAGGAAGGCTGTGCTTGATGAGGCTTAATGTCCATTTGGAAGACCAGGCCACCTCAGAAAGCCAGAGAAGAGGGGAATGGCAGGGTAAACTTGTCAATATCCTGGAATGTGTTACCAGTGTCCACTAAAGTTCAGGAATTTCTGGAGGGAGTTTACTACTGTTTGCACCAAAATCTGTCTTCAATAATCTTCAGGTTTAATTTGTTTTGCCTGAATTTGACCAGAGCCCTTTCAAACCCACATCTTCATAGTTACAACACCCTATGACAAAGTCCTGTCGTATAACCACCTCTTGGGTGAAGAAACTATCTGGTTTGTTTCCCCACTGATCCCTGTATGTTCAGACCTCCTGGAGCCATTTCTATGTTGGTATTACCACGTGTGGGAGAGAGGCTGACAGGTAGCCCCCACACAGCCCAATAAAGCGTAGCATGGAGACAGAATTATTCCTGAGAGCAAGAAATATTACAGGCATTCAAACTCATTTTCTAGAGGTCGGTTTTTCCTGTTTTACCTTTGATTTGTTAGGATCTTGTTGGAAAGCAATTGCACACTTACTCTTGCTGCCCTTTTGTGAGAATAAATGCAGCAACACAAAGGTATTTTTTTGTCTTTCTTTCTAGCTGCGAAAAGTCTTGAGATAGTAATAATTCAAAGTCATCCTCGGTAAAGGCAGAATTTTGTGCGTTGAAGTCAAGGAAAACTTTCTTGGACTGTTCAATGAAGTCTGGTCTTAGAGTCTCCATCCTCTTAGAAAGGAGGATAAAGGAGCATCAGTCCAAGGACAAATTGGATTCTCGGTGTCATTTTCTTCATATGCTGTGTTGTTGCTCCTGAATTTTCCAAAATGCATTTTTTGGAAGGGTGTTGAAAGGAATAATGTGATGAATAATTTGATGCATAATTTGCAGGACATTTGCCAATATTTCATTAGTGTTTTGTCCTGAAGCTCATTTTTAGATGCAAATATCTACAAGCATAAGGAGTAGCAGTGAGGTTGGCTGCTATAAAAGTGAAATCCAGTTCAGTAATGATAAAATTTCCCTGCACACAAGTAATATTTTAAGGGGATTTGTTTTACTGATTTTTAAAATATTTAGCCCAAGTGCCACTATCTGTTACAGAATATCTAAATAATGCAGTAGCAGCAGAAGGTAAACAACATCCATAAAAATAGCAGTTGCCCAGCTGGAGAGATTAAAGCAGTATCATGTCATTTAAACCTAGGAAAAAGAAATGACACCTAAACTATTATCTCAAAAGCTGAGATAAACAGGAGGGGTCTCATGACCTTTCAGTAAGCCATGTGCATTATTTTAAGCAAAGGTAAAAAAAATAAAGCCCCAAAACTAACAATTTTTTTTGTTCTGTTCATAGAGCTTCTTTTCTAACTGGGGAAGCATAAGTTCAAATACTGTGAGTGGCAAACCAAAAGTTCAAAAAGAAATTGCTCCTCTAAGCCTGCCTGAAACCTTGAGCTATCTGAACACAACCACCCAAGGCACTGATACATCCAGTGTTGGTGTACTCCCTGATGCTTTATGCAGGATTCCCTGAGGCTTCTCGGGTGGCACCAGGTGCTGACATTTGGGTGACCGAATCAAGCTGTGCATCAGAGCGTGGGGGGTGCTTGCTAAGCAACAGTAGAGGAAGCCAAAATACCTGTGAGAACAGCAGACAATTCTGCTGATGTGACATTGCCTTTGGGGCAGTTTGGCATCTGCCTTTGGGGTCTTGCTATGTCTAAATATGTCAGTCAATAAGTGACCTGGAATGTGAATCCCTAATCAGGGCAGGGACCAGGGGATGGTGATGGTGTAACCTCACCTGTATTCTGGGGTCTGTTGTTTGTACATAATTTCTGATTCTGCTCTATGACATAGTTGGAGGAAAATGCCTAATAGAAATGAGAAGGATTTAATCCAATGCAATAGTCCACTTATATAGTGGAAGGTTTCCTGGTGATTTATATCAACTTTGAACCAAGCTGCTTACAAAATGCTGCTCTGTGGCTCGGAGTGATCAGAAATGTGTGGTGTCAGACTCTGTATGAGCAAACTTGCTGGTTTCAGATTATTCTACACTTGGAAGGAATCTTTTATTCCTTTTCTCGTCTATGCAAACAGTTTTGTGAACTTTGAGAATGGTCCTCTGTGCATTAAAATGGATTTGCTGCTGAAATGTTAAATCAAACAGCAGCTTGAATATTTTCAAAGGTCAGAGTCACTGAAGCAAAATACATATTACATACAACTTTTTGAACTGGTTGGTGGGGTTTTTTTGGGTTTTTGCTTTTTTTTTTTAATTTAAGTGGAATCCTGCAGTGTGTAGACAATGCTGCCATTAAAATGTGTAGAGTGAAATCTAATTTTATCCTACAGGAATTAACAAGCATGATGATGTTTGCATCTTCAATTTACCACTCGTTGATGATTAAGAAGAGTACTAGAAAAATGGTAATGATATTTTCTTAGGAAACGCCCAAGACAATTAGTAATTCACCTTTTCAATATTTTCTTCATCACTCTGAGTCTTCAGGAGCGTGTTTGGAGCAAGTACATCAGTGGCTTAAATGAAAGCCGAGGTCTGGAAGTGGAATTCTGCAACCGGGGCTGAATGATGCAGCAGCTGCGGCAGCTGAGGGATTGCAGCAATTCAAGGCTCTAAAGAAATACTCTGACTGCTGCAAGCAATAAAGCATATTAAACACATCATGTTAGATAAGCAGACATGTTTTGCAGACACTCTTTATTATCTTGGAGTTGGACCTTGAAGAACCTCGTGGGTCCCTTTCAATTCAGGATATTCTATGTTCTTCTATTAGGATGACTCTGTTTTTAGTTATCACCTGGCTACAGTTACGGTGTTAAATCCCATCTCAATTTGTCTCTTCTGGCTGCAGATATGAATGTTTAGAATATCTATGGTAGTTCTGAGTACACATCTATTTATGAAACAGCAAACCAGCAGAATTGCACAGAATTTGACACTGGTGCTTTTGCATTTACTGTGTTCTTTCTGTGCATTCAGGATAAAGAATTGCACACTCAAAAGTAAAAACTGACTCAGTAATAACAAATGTCCTGAGTATTGCTATTCCAAGTGACAGATGCAAATCTGAGAGAGGATCAAAGAATTTAAGAGCCTTAGCCTGGGGTCAGGTCTTGGCCACTTAGATCGGCATTCAGCCTTTCAGCATGGAGGCACTGAGGGCTGTTTCTCCCTGCTGGAGTTCAATTGTCCTTAGAGTTTTGGTTCCTAGGTCCATCATGATCACATAAGAAACAGGGAGGGATTGTTCTCCTATTAAATGACCATTAGCTTCTACCTCATTAGTTTTAAGACTGACCCATCTATCTATGCATCTGTCCTGAGCACATTATATCACATAGATTATTTTTTCTTCTTTTCCCTTATTTACTAATATAAGACAGAGGTGATGATGTAATTATTTCTGTCAAGGTAATTAATTTGAAACCTAATTTAATAAAAAACACATTAAATTTTTCAAATGCAGCTGATGAAAATAAAAATATAATGTTTCCTGCACTCAGGAGGGAGAGGATTCTTGTAATTTGCGTAAGCTTACATTGCAACAAAAACAACAAACAAAAAGAACAAAAAATGCAATTCCATGTAGGTTAATATTTGAAAAGTGTTTTGTTTCCCTCAAAGATGAACTTGGCCTCCTGTGGTGTATGATCATTCACTTTCAGAGGTTACTTCAGTTGCTACTGTGAGTTTAGCAGAAACTGTCCAGCAATGTTGAGTGCTGCAAAGTGCTGGATATCTTCCATCTCTTCTTCACTCCCGTTGCAAGAAGAGTTCAGCACCTGATGGAACTCAATCAAATTGTTTGTAAGGACTTTGGTCTCTGACGTCTGAGTCATTTAGTCATTTGCCTCTTATTCTTTTATATTAGTTATCTCTACCCGAAGCAGACACAATATTGAAAGAACAAATGTTTGACCCATGCCTAAAAGAAGCTGTATTTTTTTGTATTACCCCTGAATGTGTCATAGGTATCATCCTGTAAGTCTTTTTCTGAACTAATAATACTTTTTGTTTCTATGAGGGAGTCATTAGCATCGTTATGCTCTGAATAAAAATAATTAAAAAAACCCCACACCTGGACTTTGTGGTGCCACGAATGACTGAGTTATAAATTATTAATTTGACTGTCATCTAGGCAGTGTCCAAGTCCATAATTAGATCTGCCGTGTAAGCACCTGTTAACAGCAGAACCTAAATGTACATCTGGCTGTACTTGAAGGGTGTTTCAGTAATTGAGAAAAAAGGGTGTGAAAGTCATCTGTGAGGAAGTAGTCAGGAGGAAAAATACCATTTGTTTCTGCAGCTGTGAGGTTGTTCATTCATCAGCACATTTTGTTTCTCTGAAAACACAGAAATGATGAATTCAAATCTGAGTACCTTCTTGACTCTTAAACAGAGTGTTCTATACAGTCTGATGCTATAGATGATGTATAGATGTATAAAGAATGAAGTGGTTTCCATGCTTTGGATGGGATTGTGAATGGCAGGATTGGTTAACAGAAATTAACTGTATGTGTTTTTAAATGGACAGCTGAAACCTTGATAAAGCTTTTGCAAAATACTCATATGCTTCCCATGCAAAATTCTTTCTGAAATTTAATTGAAATTTTAATGATGTAAAATCATTTGACCAAAAGGAGAATACTGTACAGCCTACTTAGAAACAAAAATCATTTGTCACCATGCTAAAATTCATTAACTTGATGGAGTGCCACAATCTGGACAACATCAAATTATTGTAATTGGCACTTCTGTTATGTAAGGATCCAGAAACACTGAGCCTCTGTTTTGCCTATTTTTCTGCATTTTTGTTCATTTCTCCTACTGGCTGAGACTCTCTAGCTCCTATGACTAGGGATTGCAGATCAAGCCCCCACCCCCAAAATGATTATGTAATAATTTGAAGTTACATGAAGTCAAAGGATTGCCCAAACTGCTGCAATTCTATACCAAAATATACAAGTGAATCCAGAATCTCTTGTTGCTGAGACTTCTTGTGTTTTATGGGGTAGTAAAATGAGCCATATGAAATGCCTTTGCACCCTCCCCTGGGTGCATAATTTGCACTGCAGCCGGCAATAAAAAAGAGAAGTCACCGGAAAAACAGACCTTGTGGTGCATGACTGTGGATTAGCAGCTTTCCTTGGGGTATTGTAAAGGAACTGAATCATTGTTGCTGCTCAGCATGGAGGCCTTGATTCTTCTCATGACCAGTGGCCATGTAGCAGAATCTCAGGGTAATGAGTAGACATTTTAAACCCATTCACTGTGAAAACATATGGGGTGAGGTGTAATGCAAAAGGCAAAATATTTCAGTTCCAGTTGGCAAAATATTTCAGTTCCAGTTAGCCCTGGATTAAGATTTGTGTGTTATTGGAGAGTTGCTGAGGGTACATGGCTTTTCTTGGAGGCAGGGGGAACCCTTGCCTTTTACCATGAACATGTATTTGTCAAATGAGGAAGGTATCTCTTGCTTTCTTTCTCAGAGTAGGTTTTGCTGAGCCAAACCATCCTGAAAAGCTGAATAGTGCAAACCACAGCTGTTGTGGCTGAAGCCAAAGCAGTTCATTTTGGCAAGAAGCACAGGATGTTTTGGAAAAATGGGGGCTTCTTGTAGTGTTTTATTCATGATTAAGAGCTAACTTGGAGAGAATGGGAGGGTAAATGGAGTGGTGCTGGTGGGGAAAAGGGGAGTAATGTGGTTGCAGAATGTTAGCAGATAATTTGGGGACCTTTATTAAGGCTGTGGTACACCCTAGATAATGTACACCTATAACACAACCTTGATTAGCCTTGATGATATTTTGCCTCCTTGGCATCATGCCTAAAGAGGAACAGAGGCTTTTGCCTTGGTGGGCCAATACAGTGGAAGTGGGCTGGAGATGCGCTCTAGTCCCTCATGACCCATTGCTGTTGGATCAAGGTGCACACCCTCCCCATCAGCACAGCACAGCACAGCACAGTCGGGTGTGCTGTGCCCACCCACACCTGCTGCTTCTCATGTTTCTACACCCCAGCAGGCTGTTGAGGTGTCGGTGTGGGATGGGGCCTCAGCCTGGTCCCTTCCTCCTACCCAGAGACCCCAAGGCAGAGGCAGAGAGAAGGAGAGGTCAGCCCTTCATGGGAGAGTTTGATGTCCACCTCCCTAACACCCCATCTCCAATGTCAAAGCTGTGACATGGAGAAGTCCTTACCTGACATGCACCCAAATCCCACAGTGCACAGACCACATCCCTCAAACCTCCTCTCATGGAGGAGGATAAATAGAGAAACATGGGGATAAACAGAGGGAAAAGGATTTTGCTGATCTTTAAAAACATCTCAGTGTTCTTGGAGCTGCGTGTGTTGTCAGACTTACCAAGATCTTTAGCAGAGGAATGGGTAGGCAGTAAGATTAGGGTATTCACAAGATTCCCAGCAGCTTCTGTCAAAATAAACATTATTTTGTTAACAGAACAAGCAGTAATGCCTATGTATTGTATAGAAGCATCACTATATTTTTTTGGCACATTGCAACAGCTTTGGGATTAAGAAAAGAGCGTAATCATTTAATTGCACATGTGTGAGTTATAATAAATAGGTTATGTTTTCAAAAAAGCCCAAGTGATTTATGGATCTAAATTTACTTCTGTAATGGCTTAGGTATTAGAATCATAGATTCATTAAGATTGGAAAAGACCTCCAAGATCATCTGAACACCACCATGTCAACAAAACCGTAGAACTAAATGCCACGTCCAGTTCTTTCTTGAACACTCCCGGGAATAGTGACTCCACCACCTCCCTGGGCAGTCTGTTCCAATGCTCAACTACACTTTCCATGAAGAAATTCTTCCTGATGTCCAGCCTAAACCTTCTCTGCTGCAGCTTGAAGCTGTGTCCTCTCGTCCTGTCACTGATTGCCCAGGAGAAGAGATTGGCTACAACCTGGCTACAACCTCCTTTCAGGCAGTTGTAGAGAGCAATAAGGTCACCCTTGAGCCTTCTTTCCTCCAGGCAAAACCATGCCAGCTCCCTCAGCTGCTGCTCATATGATTTACTCTCTAGACCCTAAAAAGAAATGTGAAGTTTCTTTTGAAACCAGTAATACTTTAAAGGTCTTATATGCATTTAAAATTATATTAAATGATTTGACAGATAAGTGATTAATTAATAAACTAATAATTCTGAATTAGGATTTCAGGCTAATTTCAAGATTATTCTACAGTGTCCCTAAATCTACTAAGATCATTAGTTTATCATTACACCCATAATTATCCTAATATATTTACATTAATATGCATTTTTAACCCCGTTCTATATTGTTTCCAGTGTTCTTAATAAAAAATTGGATATGTTTTAACTATGCACTGTCAGAACAACTCTGCACCTATACATACACACCATTCCCCTTCACTAACTACTTTTACTGTTGTGTGATAAAGCTTCTTTACTTCTTAGAAGTGAAGTATGTTATTAATCTTCACAGAAATAAGCCCTTCTCCTTCCTAGAAAAATTATGAAGTTGGTAACCCAGAGCTTGCTTTGGATGTGGTTATCTCTGTTTAAGGCCTTCTTTTAGATCAGGTGTGTAAAACTATTTCTCACAGCCCTGCCTAATGCTCTGATCATGAGGACCATCTCAAGATCTAGTTCAGGAAACAGGAGCACAATTTATATGGCAGCTACTTGATAGCCAGTTCAGACTGCTGGTTTGCCAGGCTTGGACCTTACTTTTTGTGTTGTTTTATTATCTGCAGAAATTGCTTGGGGAGCAATATAGAGCCTATCTGCAGAGAACTGAGAAGTTTTGTCCTTGCTTTTACAGCACTGACACATTTTCTCCTGCCATACCTTCACCTTATTAGTGAATATTGCTGAAGTCCAAGAAGGGTCTAACAGATGTAGCTATAATACCAGGGGCCTCATGGCTGCTGTTGAATTTGTGCTATGTCTGTTAGGCAGACCACAGCTAAGGGGCAGCTAGTATGATTGTTAAACCAGATCTGCCTCGGTTGTGGAGCCCAATCTGATGTAAAAGCCAATATTCTTTTCCACTTACAAGAAACGATTGTAGAATGAACTTCCTGGACTGCAAGACTGTATGCATATGTCCATTAGGTCCCCAAATTAGTGGATAAGGTGCTTCTCGGACTGGAGAGAAATCTTTTTCCATTCTGCTTGATTTTGAGCAAGGAACTGATTTCAGATCTGCCTCCTATGAAAACGTGCCAACTACAAAACTCCTGAATACTCTGCAATGAGCCTCTCGGTCTCTTCTACAGCAGTTCCACACACAGCAACCGGTATGTGAACATAAATCTGCCACTTCCGAGGTGAGTCCTTCAGGCTTTTGAGCAGATAGTTTCCATCCTGGAAATATTTCATGGCAATATGGAAAGCGGTTCTGTAATTTAGAAAAGATAAGGTGCTATTTAATACAAAATATGTTTGTCTTTAATAACCTTAAAATTGAAATGAGAAGAATAAATATTACAACAATATATTGTAATTTTCACAAAATATTGCAAAGATAATACTTTTTTACACAAAGGAATGGAACTTAAAATGCAGTTCTGAACTACATTGTGGGGCTCCAGGTTAAAGGAAGCCAAACTCAGTGGCTTTTCAGATCTTTAGTTCAAAACCAAGCAGAAAAAGTTTCTAAATCTTTTTCATATTAAGTGAAACATCCAGAGTTTAGCAAGTCCAATGACGACAAAGAATTAAACTTGTGAGCATCTCTTACATATGAATGAGTGTCTGGTGAGGAAATTTGACACTAGTTAATATTTCAGTAGTGTGGATAATGTGGCGTTTTTTATGTTAGCATTCTGAGAGGAATTAGAAATACAATTAATTTTGCTGTTCTGCTGAAGGGTTAGTTCATCAGAATTAAATGATGGGAAAGCTACCCAGCTCTCTGAAGCCAGGCAGCCATTCTCGTTAGGGCTTGTTTCTCCCCTTCTTTAACAGGCAGTTCTGCCTGATGTCTGGTTGTCATTTCAGCTGCCTATCTAGAAAGAAAACATTTTGTTTTGACAGCATGTCATCTGTTCCTAGGAAGATTTCTCTGCTACCACAGAGTTTTAAATGGGTTTAAACTGCTTGGTAGACATTCAAGGGTGAGAAGGAGTGCGTGAGGAATGGTTTTAAAAGTGATTGGCAACTGGCAACATTAGAGTGATCGAGTCCTGGTTTCTGTACAACAGCTGAGATCTATCGTGTACTAATGAGTAGTTTTTATGCTATTAATGATGTAAATGAAGATAAGTCCAAGAAATAAGGTGTTGTCATAAATTGTGTGTGTGCTTTTTTTGTGGTAGAATTCAGTAGCTAGAAACTCTGATAGTTACAGATACAGAAGCTTTTGAAGCATTTACTGCTAATTATAAATTTGATTATAACTAATTATTAGATGATAATGCAAATAAACTAATTTTTATGTGAAAGAACACAGTAAGACAAACATATAGATTCTGAACTATATCGTTAGAGAAGAATCATTGAGGGAAATGTAAGCTTGAGTTTGAGATTATTGTATCATGGTACTTCAGTCCTCGAACAAAATGCAGTAACAGGAAGGGGAAACAAATATGTTTAAAACTTTGAGTAAATAGCCAGCTCAAGGAGGAAGAGATTATGTGATCTCAGCAAATATCTTGCCAAAAATTATGAGACCAATCCACCGAAATCAAGACTTGTAAATAGCACCTTGCCGGAATTCAAAGAGGAGAGCAAAGGGGAAAAATCACAGAAGAGCATGTTGTTGGAGATGAACAAAAATAACCGGATGTATGTTTTGTAGTGATTGACCTGCAAAAACCCTGCTGGGAAATGGTACCACCGCAGAGTAACTGCCATCAGTCATGTGAGATGATTTCTTCACATCAGATTTTTATTTTGCTGAAGTGATTGATGACACCTATTCAGACCTGATTTTCAGTAAAGATGAAGAAAGGACTGGATGTAAAGTGATGAATCTGAACCAAGCATGTTTAAAAGGAGAAGTATGCAGCTATGTTTCTTTTATATGGTAATGCAGATCAGCAAGATCCATTTTAGGCTTGGAAAGCCAAGAAACAGGAACAATTTAGACATACAGAATAAGTTGTGAGAATTTGCAACTGCTAGAGGAAAAAAGCATTGCTAACAAAGTGAAGACCAAAGCAATTAGATGTTGAATGCCTGTGATAGTTTAAAACTCTTACATTTTCCATGTGATGGATGGATCAATAGGGATTTTCCAAAGATCTGCTACATCTACTGTGGTCCCAAAGAAGAGTGGGAGATCACTGTGAAGGTATAGCAAGATGTTTTTGCTGTGTATGCACTGTACTGTTGGGCAGACATGAAAGAAGACGGGTAAAGATTTGGGTGTTCCACAAATCACTGTTTCATTTCACATAGTAGTAGTAATTCTGTTCAGGTCTTTCCTCAAAAATTAAATACCATTTCCAAAATGTTTGTCATATTTCTAAGGAAAATTGTTTTATTGTCAGATCCTCTGCCCTGCAGCCTGCTGTCCTCTCCATTTAGGTACATTGGTGCACTGTGGTGAAGGGCTTTGAGTGATACTTTGCAACTCCTGACCTTGCATTTGGCACACTGGGGACCTGTCCAAGGGTGGGATGCCTGAGAGCTATCAGCCAACCCCAAACTAATCTCAACTCTAGACAAACTTGAAGGTAAGAATAGATGGTAAAATTTAAGAAATCTATCCCTTCATTCAAAGTCTGGAGCAGAGAATTGAAGTGGTAAAAGACAACACTTACAATTCTCATTCTGGTTTGACTTTTTCTTCTTACTTCTTTTTTTTTTTATCATCAAAATGGATGATTTTAACAAATGCTTTTTAACAGTTTTGACTGGATATAGGTCTGGTAAGCTAATTTTTGGAAGTTACTGTTAGTTACACAGAGTAGGTGTATCAAAACATAAATCAGACTGGATTCTTTATATTGATGGTACTTTGCTTTAGTCAAATAAGCTTTATTTGTTTTTTTTTAAGATAATTTCTAAAGCTATTGCCCAAAGAAACATGCCATGTGTGGTTTTTTTAGTGAGAAGCATCCATTTACAAATTGAAACATAGATATATCTTCAGTAAAGGAAACTTAAACAAACTCTTTATCTCACTATGGAATAAACCTTCTTTTCAGATACAAATGTAAGTGTATCAATTAGAAACTAGCTGTTATCTCATAATTTATGAGGTAAATAACAGGAAATGAAGTGTGCAGCTTGTCTAAATTGTCAGTGGTCCTGTGCAGGTCCTGCTTCAGGGCAGCCATTTGTCCTGTCCCCTGGGAACCCACCACTTGTCAGATTGAACAGGGGGAGGGCACTGCATGGACTAGAATTAAAAAACTTTGCATATTGAGGGTCAGTGATTTTGCAAACAACAGAATAGAATATTTTCAGTTGGAAGGGACCTACAATGATCGTAGAATCACAGAATCATTTCGGTTGGAAAAGGCCGCTAATATCATTAAAGTCCAACCATTAACCCAGCACTGCCAAACCCACTACTAAACCATGTCCCTGAGTGCCACATCTATATGTCTTTTAAATAACTCCAGGGATAGTTACTCAACCATAACTATCTAGTCCAACTGCCTGATCACTTCAGTGCTGACCAAAAGTTAAAACATGTTATTGTCAAAATGAGTCTTTTAAAATTATAAGGACGACCTCTCTAGGAAACCTATTGCAGTGTTTGGCCACCTCCTTGGTAACAAAATGCTTCCAGTATCAAGTCTGAACCAAAACCAGAGTAGGTCTCTGACAAATCCCACATCATTGATTCCTCTCATGGAGTTATAAAAAAGGATTTTTAATTTCAGTTCAAGCATACATATGGAATATTAAGTGAAATTCTGCTCCTTCAAAGAGAACAGGAAAACTGGCAGTGAGAAATTATAGCAAAAAACCTATTTTTTTTAAAGAGTGAGTTATTGCCCTAAGGTAACTAAATAGGATTGCTTCAGTAGTCTTGAAGGATTTTTCTGGTAAATATATTCACATTAGAGAGTTTACTGAGGCCATGATATAAGTATAGGTATACATACTTTTTTTTCCTTTTATCAAAGGTACTGAGATCTTTCAAATGTGGCAAAGAGCAGCCAGGCAGGCATGAGGGCAAGTTGTGACTGTCCACTAAGAAAACCTTCCATAGACACACTTAACAGTTCTTTGGAGAACAAGGTTGCACTTTCAAGGGTGGAAGAAACGATTTGAATGTTTTAATGTTGAATCAATTACTTAAAGGAATTCAGAGAGACTGAGGTCTGGACCTTATCATCCTAATTAACTATATCATCAATAAGGGATGAAAAATTTTTCTATGCATGAGACAGCAAAGCAGGGGGAGAATCAAATCTCTAGGAAACATTGAGAATTAGGGAAATTAAATACTGGGTCTCAGATCACAGTCAGTCAAACTCTTTCTTTGATCACACACAAACTGGTACAGTGCTGGATTTAAATATGAAGGACGTCCTAGATATCTAAAAGCATAACCCTGTGTCATTCAAAAGAACAGACAAAATGGGACATTCAATGCAAGAGGTAGAATGAGGAATACTTAGTACCTCTCTGTACTTGTTTCATACTGGAGATCCCATAAAGAAGGTAATGCCATACGACGGTTTCACTACACTGAATCTCCTTTTTGCCTGAAAACCTGATTTTGTTTGAAATTTAATTGAAAAGTGGATTTATGACTTCTCTTTGGTGTATTAATTTCTTTGTATTAGTTGGAAGCTGATATATGGAATTCTTTGTGTTGATGTATTAGGGGTGCTTATTGCAGATGCCTTGTGCTTATCTTGCATGAGAAGCGAGCAGTTTCTCTGTTATTTTGGCTGAATTCTTTTCATGTAAATACTAGAACTTTTGATAGTAGTTATTGCCTGGAATAAATTACATAAAATTTAGCTCTTGTACTTTTATGTTACTGCTGAGTTTTTAAGTTCTATAATCATTCAGAAAACCTGGAAAGGAAAAACTGTCCCACCCTTTTTGAATTCAGTGTCACGAGGGAGCAAACTCTAGCAGGCTCAAGAGAAACGGCACAACGAACTTGCGTCTTGCTGTGTGATCAGTGATTTTCTGTTGTGGCTGATGAACCTTTTTTCCTCCTTCTGTGAAAAGACTAAATCAGAAGAGAGTAACTGGGAATTCAGAGATTATTTGCAATACTTCTTCCCACCTTTTTCTTTTTCTTGAACATGACTTCTACATCCTAGTTTTCTAAAGGTGCCGTCAGCTCTTCGGCCCCCGAATCATACAGGTACCAGTGGAAGAATATAAGAATTTGTTACAAACTTTAGGATGTGATGTGGGGAAAGGCTGCAACTTTTTAAATGGTTGCTGTTCCACAGCAGTAGGGCTTCAGGGAAGTATAATTTTAAATTTCTTAGGTATTTTATAGATTCATAAAACTTCATGAAAGCCATCCCTAAAATTTAGCTATTCCCAATAGACTTTCGTCACGCCTGAATAATCAAAGTTGATGAATATAACACAAAATCATTTATGTTAAAATACTATACTATACTATATGCTTCATGTATTCAAAATGATTTTAAATACACATTAAATTTTAAATACACATTAAAATATTTCTATTTTAATGGCTTTGTTTTATCGAGGCTTAGTGTTTTGGCTTTTTTTGGCCTGTGCTTCATCCTGAGCAGCCATTTCAAGCAGAAGATCCATGTGTGATTTTCAGGTTATTTTTCTATTGAGTTTGCAATAAACTGGAGCCTTCTGCAAAATCCTCAGGGGAAGAGTGCCACAGCCTTATTGTTTTAAGTCTTCCCTCTGTTGTATCATCTAATATTCATGTACCATAATGCTCTCTGCTCTAATGTCTCACTTAAAGCAAAGACAACAAATTAATGTTATTGCAACTTTTTGGGACGTGCTGAGGGCCACGTGGATTAACTGTGTGGGGAGGAAAAATTGCAGAGACATTTTCCATGGCTTCATAAAGAACTTCCACATTAGCCTGCAATAGTTATGATGCCAGTGCCAGGCATTATCCTTGCTCTCACTTCCAAGCCTGTTTACAGTTAGGATGCCCTCCCAGAGCAACTCCCTTGTGCTTTCCACTCTATACTATGCTGTCATTAGGTGTTGGGTTTTTTTAAACATTCTCTAGCTTTCCCAACCGGAGAAGTAGGCAGCCTTCCAATCAGGCTTTGATGGTATAGAAGGCAGCAGTGTGGAAAACTTGATTACTTGCTCTTTCTCTTCCACCCTTATCCTTTGCCTCAGAATTTTTCCATTACAGGTGAAATAACACCTTTTATTTGACCTCATAGGAGGTTTGCTTCATTTTGTGGGCCTTGCTCTACATGCTAGTTTTTGAGTTCCACTTCTGTGGTATTGAACTCTTCACCAAGCAGGCACTCCACAAAGTCGAAATATTTTTCTCAGAGTATACAATTATCTTCTGAGATGTCCAGAACTTGGTGAAACAGTTAACATTGTGTGTGAACTGTTTTTCTGCACTGCTAAAACCTTTCCTCAAGGGTTGTGTGTAAGAAGTATGTCATGGCCAAGGAAAGCTCACAAGGGTAAGGGATTCAGGAGGTGGGAGACAAACACCTGAGCAAGCTTGAGCTGGCTTCCCGCCAAAATCTCCAATGCTCAGCAAAAGCCCTTCCCCTCCCTCCCCTTTTCGGCAACGAAAGGAAAGGGAAAAAAAAATTATAGAAACTGAGAGAAACCAAACCCAACTGAATTATACCAAAATATATGTGTATTTTTACACATATACAGTTATATACAGTAAGGATATTATGTACAACTCTCAAGAAAGGGGAGAGGGGAAGGAAAAATGGGAAATAGGGGAAAAAAGGGACAAAAACAAAACAGGTATTGTTGCCTATCAGGAGCTGAGGAAAAAAAACCTCCAAAGCAACTTAATTGGAGATGAGATAAGAAAAGGATTTAATGAAATAACCAGACGCGCACCCCGGCTGTGTACGGGTGTTACAATTTATAATAGTGTCTGTCCAATCCCAAGCGTTTCCACCCTGTAGCTTTTGCCCTGGTCCACCCCCGGCCCACCCCTGGGAATTGAGTCTGGGGCGCTTTTTGGGACCACCTCTTCATCATCTTCATTCTCTTCAGAGCACAGAGGGTACACAGTCACCCAGTACTCTTGCAGTTCAGGCCAGGATTAGATGTCCTCAAACAGAAGAGGCCTGCCTGACAAGAGACTAAACATTTTCTACTGGAATTCAGGGGATATTGATATGGGAGCATGGAATGGGGTATGTAGGGGTTGAGGAATGCGTAAACTACTGTGCTAAAGGGTAAAGGAATAAGGGCTGCCGCTTCCAAAATCTACTTCTACTTATATAACTACCTATACAGCTTATAAAAATTAGAAAAACCAAAAAACTAAAACAATCTTAAGGTTCCCCCTTAGAGACTGGACAAAACCCAAAGGTCTTGTCCAATCTCTACTAGTTACACCTACAACAACTATGACATCGGTATATGCAGTGAGCTATTATACTAACACTAAGTATGTACACCACTAAAATAAACAGCTGTTTCATCCAAGTCCAATTCGGCAACCATGAAGTGAGTTTGCGGAGGACATCTCCTAAACCTAGTGAGACATCATGCAGAGATATTTGATGCAGAATTTTGGTTTGGTTTTGAATTGCAGCCAAATCATTATTAATCCTACCAGTCTGGTCTATGTAAGAGCAGGAACCGGTGATGATGACTTTACACATGCCTCCCTGTGAGGCTAGCAAGAAATTGAGGGCCATTCGATTTTGTATTACTGCATGAGACAAACTCTGGAATTGTTCTTCTAAGGTTTCAATTGCATCTGAAGTATGATCCTGAATGTTTTCTATAACAGCTGAAATGTTAACAATTGCTTTTTCTAATTCATTTACTCCTAGAGATGGGACTAAAGCTCTGACTATGCTGTGGAAAATTGTAAAGTGCTCAACAAGGGGATTGTTAGTTCTTTTCACTCTTTTTGGATAAGTTTTTTTCCCATTCTTGTTCATCAATTGGGTCGAGAATCATTATATTTGGGATTACTGCCCCTAGGGCGCAGGCCCGATCTTTATCAAGGGTCAAAACTTTCCAGGCCTCCTTTTCACAGATCCAGTACCACCCTGAACCCTGGGGAGGAATTAGTCTCAAAGGGAACTGCGCCATCCCTGCGACAATTTCTGGGTTTATCCCCTCTTCCACTTGTTCTTATCACAGTAGGGGGGAAGAATGATTTTTCCTGTAGCATTAACAACCATGCAGGGAACAACATCCTGATCAGAAATCACATTACTTAGGACCACCGGATAATAAGCTTCTGTAACTGGTTTCCAGGTTCCTGGGAAGTTTATCATAGACTTACCAAAGTTTGTCCCATTTAGTAAAATGCCAATTAGGGGCCAGTCACTATCCTCGCCATCAATTGCTGGTAGTTGTGTACAAATCCAGCATTCATTTTTTTGAAGAATTTTAAACACATTTTGGACTAGGCCACAATTTTTGATCCCAAACTCGGTTCATAGTTACCAGTTGCACAGATAGAATACACAGTAAAAACAGTCTATGCCACATCTTCTTCATCGATGTCCAGCTCTGATTTGCTGGTTGTTCTGGGAGCTGGTGCTTTTTTAACTCTGGAGTAGTGAAACCGGGGTTCCTTGCCAGCAACTTTGACGGCGGTGAGGGAAGTCAGCAGGACTTGGTATGGTCCTCTCCACTTGGCTTGCAAGGGGTCACTGTTCCACCACTTGATGTAGACCCAGTCTCCTGGCTGGAATGGATGAGCAGGGGTGTCCAGTCCTATGGGTCTGGATAACTTGATGACTCTCTGGAGCTTCTGTAAAGTAAAGCCTAGAGCGACCAAATATTTTTGTAAATCAGCTTTCCCTCTCATGTGTACGTCCCTTGGTACGTGTGGTGCTTGGTATGGTCTTCCAATACAGTATTTCATAAGGACTTATATTATCCCTCTACCCTGGTTGGATATGAATTCTCAGCAGAGCTTGAGGCAAAGCCTGAACCCATGACATAGATGTTTCTTGACAAATTTTGCCAATTTGCATTTTCAGAGTGCCATTCATTCGCTCGACTTTGCCACTAGCTTGAGGTCTATAGGGGGCATGTAAGTCCCAGACAATTCCCAGGATACGGCATACTTCTTTCACTATTGTTGCGACAAAATGTGTTCCTCTATCTGATGACATTCCTAGAGGAACCCCAGATCTTGGAATTATGTCGTTAAGCAAAGCTTTTACCACTTCCCTCACTGTGTTAGTACGACAGGGGTATGCTTCAGGCCATCCACTGAAAGTATCAACCAACATGAGTATGTATTTATACACCCCCCGGGTGGCAACTCATCAAAGTCTATTTGCCAATAATCTCTGGGTTGGTCTCTAACCTTTGTTACTCCTAGTACTACTCTTTTATTGTATCAGGGTTGTTTAGCTTACAGATTTCACACCTACTTACTATGGACTGCACAACTTCAGTGGTACTTGTCCCTATTACTGTCTTCTTTAGATGTTTTAGAAGGTTTTCTGTTCCCCAGTGGGTAGCCTCATGTTCCTGTAGAGCTATTTCTCTAAGGACAAGTGGTGGAACTACAACCTGTCCTGCAGGGGTAACAGCCCACCCACCTTCCTTGATCTCAGCTTTAAGTGATTTAATTAGCTGATTGTCTTTCTCATCGTATTTTGGGGTGTACTTCATCAAATCAATTTCTTTTTGTGGTACTATTGCTAGGATGCCTTTTTCTGCAGCCCCTTTTGCTGCTTGATCAGCAAAATAATTTCCCAACTTGGGAGTTGTTTTCCCCTTTTGATGAGCTCTGCAATGCATAATAGCTACTTCTTCCGGTTTCCAAATACTCTGCAGGAGTGCATGGATTTGGTCTGCGTGCTTAACTCCACTGCCTTGGGCAGTTAATAGCCCTCTCTCTTTCCAGATGGCTTCATGGGCATGTACAACACTGAATGCATATTTTGAGTCAGTCCAAATATTTACCTTCTTTCCTTCACTCAGTTCTAAAGCTCTTGTCAGTGCGATCAGTTCTGCCTTTTGGGATGACACATCTGCTGGCAAGGCCTTTGCCTCGATCACTTCATCTTTGGTCATCACTGCATATCCTGTGAAGCACTTACCGTCTCGCATAAAGCTGCTTCTGTCTGTATACAGTTCCCAGTGTGCGTTTTCCAGAGGCACATCTTTCAGGTCCGGTCTGCTGGAGTAGGTTTCCTCTATAGTCTATAAACAATCATGCTCAGGGACACTGTCGGTTAATGTTGAGGAGAGAAACATAGCAGGGTTTACAACAGATATTGTTTTCAAAGTAGCATCATCCTGTTCCAGCAACACAACTTGGTACTTAAGCATTCTGCTGGGGGACAGCCAGTGGCCTCCCTTCTGTTTGAGCACAGCTTGAACTGCGTGGGGTACATACACGGTGATGTGTTGCCCAAGGGTGAGCTTCCGGGCCTCCTTGATCAGGATAACAGTTGCTGCGACGGCTCCCAGGCACCCCGGCCACCCTTGGCTAACACTGTCCAGCTGCTTAGAGAAATAAGCCGCAGCCCTTCGCTGGCTTCCCAGAGTTTGCGATAATACCCCCAGAGTGACATTCAATTGCTCATGTGTGAATAGTTCAAAAGGTTTAGTTAGATCTGATAATCCTAGTGCTGGAGCTGACATCAAGGATTGTTTCAGCTGTTTAAATACATCTCTGGTCTCATCTGTCCATGTTACAGCTCCCTCTTTGGCTGTTTTCAGGGCTTCATATAGAGGTTTGACTAGCAAGCTGTAGTTAGCTATCCACAGACGACACCATCCTACCATTCCCAGGAAGGCCTGCATCTCTCGTACGGTGTGGGGCTCTGGGAGATGGCAAATGGCCTCTTTCTGGTCTGTGCTGAGCCACTGATGCCCACAATAAATTTCAAGCCCCAGGTAGATGGCTATCTCTTTGGCTATCTGTGCTTTCTCTCTCAAGACTCGATACCTACTTAGCCCCAAAAAGTTCAAGAGACAGTGAGCTCAATGCATTGGTTCTGGCTTTTGGCTGCAATTAGGATGTCATCTACATACTGCAGGACAACTCCTTCTTGGTGTTGTCTTCTCCAGTCCTCCAGTTCTTTTGCCAGCTGGTTCCCAAATATCGTCAGGCTGTTCTTAAGGCCTTGTGGAAGAACTCTCCAGGTCAGCTGCGTTTTCCTCCCAGTCTCAGGATTTTCCCATTTAAAAGCAAAAAGCTCTTAGCTGTCTTTATGTACAGGAATGCAGAAAAAGGCATCTTTAAGATCAAGTACAGTGAACCACCCTAGATCTTCTGTCAATGTGGTTAATAGGGTATAGGGATAACCGGATAGATATTCTCGGTTATTTTGTTGATGGCCCTAAGATCTTGGACTAACCGATAGCTTTTGCCATCAGCCTTTTTCACTGGTAGGATGGGGGTATTAAATCTGGATTCACATTCTACTAGTAAGCCAAATTTAAGAAACCTTTCAATTATAGGTGCTAAGCCTTTTCAGCTTTCTTGTTTCAAAAGATATTGTTTTTGCCTTACCGGGGCTGCTCCTGGCCTGAGTTTGATGCTTACTGGTTCAGCTTGTTTAGACTTCCCAGGGTACTCATTGCCCAGACTAAAGGAATGACAGCATTCTCAACTTCTGCAGGGATCTCTCCATGATTCTCCTGTATAAAGCTGCCTTGATATATTTAGTATCTGGAATTATAACTTTTATTTCTCCCCCCTTGCAGAATTTAATTTCAGCTTCTAATTTTTCCAATAAATCCCTACCCAATAAAGGCCTAGGAGAACTTGGCATGTAAAGAAATTGATGAGTTACCCAGTGCTTGCCCAATTTAAATCTTAAAGGTTTAAAAAATGGCCTTGTTTCACTTACCCCTGTAGTGCCTACCACAGTTACAGTCTCATTGCTACTGGATTTGGGGGTAGGATTGATACAGGGAGCATGGAATAGAGTAAGAGGGTTAAGGAATGTGTAAACTAGTTGTACTACAGGATAAGGGAACGAGGGCTGCTGCTTTTAAAATCTACTTCTACTACTTATAAAACTTATAAAGCTTACAAAAATTAGAAAAATAAAAAACTAATAGGGGCTTAAGGCATCAGTCCCCCCTTTAGAGGTTAAACAAGACTCAAAGATCTTGTTCAATCTCTACTAGTTATACATAACACTAATTCTATAACAAGCTATTATGCAGATTTTACACTAACATGAATGGCTGCTCTGTCTAGGTTTAGCTTGGTAACTACGAAGTAAGTTTGTGGAAGTAAACTTAATGGAACATTTCTAAGAATTATCTAATTTATATAATTTAAGAATTATATAATTTAAACTTGTTGCCAAATCCATAGTGCAAATTAAGCACTCACCTTTATGAAGAATGTTTGGTGCATTTTGCTAAAGTCAAATGTAAATTTAGGTTTTAAATTCAATTCATAGTTACTGGCAGTACTAATACAAATAAGAGAGAAAAAAAAACATGAGCTATTTTAACAGTCCTTATAAATAACAGTGTTTGTTGCTCTACTCATCTCAGGAACAGAGGTTCTCTTCTTTCTGGGTAAAATTCAGGGTCCTTGATGATAACTCTGTCCATGTTGGAGATGGTCTGCTGGACTTGAAAACAGTTCCTTCTATTTGGCTTGCAGGAGTTTCAGTCTCATTTTTTAATATAAACTCAGTCCTTGGGCTGGAACAGATGAGCAGGAGTGTCCAGTCTCATAGGCTTAGATGACACAATGAATCTCTGCAGTTCCTGCAAAGCAGATCTTAAAACATTAAACAATTTTACAAATAAACTTCTTTATGTAACCAGGGAGTTGATGAAGTGTGACTCTCTGTCTGATGACAATTTCACAGGAATTTTGAATCTTGGAATTCCTGTATTTTGATTTTCTGAGAGAGGAGCTTGTGCTTTTATCACATAAAGCGATTAACTGCCACTCACAGATTTAATAGGCCAGTTAAGAGCTTACCTGAAGCAGGCTGCGTCTGGATGCAAACCGCACGCTGGCAGTGCCAGTAGCTCGCCACAGAGAGCTTACGCTCTCTGGACAAATTCTAGGCCTTACCGGGGGCAGGTTGTCCTGTTCCAACCTGTCCCAGACTGCAGTCGATCATCTTTACCTCATGGAGTGATAATACAGGTATCTCTTGCCTCCATGGATAAAAGCTTCTCCACCTGTTGAATGAGGTGTATTCATGGATATATGAACACCAACGAAGTAATAAAGTTAGAAAGCAATTTCAGCAAGCTATTTAAGCAATCTAAACTAATTATTCCAACAACGATGTTACCCGGTTGTCTCAAAGATTGTAAGCAATGGTGCAAGCCAGGTCTCAGGGTCTTATGGGAGAGTCCACAGAACCAGTGCTGTTGCAGTGCTGCCTCAGCACTGAAGCCACTTTCTTATCCATCCTTTGGTCTTAATGTAGGACTTCTGTTATGTAATTCAGGTTCACATACATTCCTAGATGACACTAGATAAGAAGCATCTTAAAAACAGAAGTAGATAAACATGATTCCACAGTCACATGAAAATTCTATGGACTTTTCATCAAACTGCTTTTAGGAGAAATTCTTCCACAAGCTGTAGTAGTCAAAGAGACACAGATGTTTACAAATTGCTGCTGGAACAAGATATGTGCAAGTATAAACATTACAAGCTTTAAAGCAATTCATATAGTAAAAGCAAAAGCAATATAAGCTTTCAATTCTTTACCAATTAAACTAACAACAGGAGAAGCTTAAAAAATAATATAGAATAGAAAATAGCAAAACTAATACAATAATTGCAATAAATGTATATGTACCGCTTTTAATGCAAGTTGATTTTACAGCAGTTCTTCAATTGTGTCAGAAGGCTTTTATGTTGGCTTCTTGTCTACTCACTCTTGGTCTATTGCAGTTAAACATTCTTTGGTCCTGATGTATTTCATTTGCAGTTAAGACATTTGTCTATTTCTGCACAAAAGTTGTTTCCATGGCTCTTAGCTTGAGTTCTGGTGGTACAGCTTTCAGGTCTGCTTGCTGGAACAGATTATCTGTAAACAGTTAACTTCTGACACGTTATTAGTTTACATTTAAAATAAAACAGTACCCCCTTCCTGAGTTAGGGTAGAAATGTTCATTCACAGGTTATGAGCCTGTGACAGTTTTAAAATACAGAGGACGCAAGGGTCAATAGGTAGTTTCTATTTTTCCAGTTTTGTTTGTTGGGGACAAATTAGTTGTTTCTCTTTCAGATCTATACAATTTTTTCCAGTGTTCCCTCCCTTTACAGAAAGAACACTCACCACTTGCTTCATTATGTTGGTAATTGTATTCCTAATTTTGTGGTGTACGCTATGTTTGTAGTATTCTTGGTAATTACTGGTTTTGGTCTGAGTGTGATGCTGGCCCATACCATTGGGATGACAGCACTCTCAGCCTCTGCAGGGATTTCTTCATGGTTCTCCTGTATGAAAAAGACAATTGCTTCGACATAATTAGTATTAAAAATCATAACTTTTATCTCCCCTTCGCAGAATTTAATTTTAATTTTTAATTTTCTCCAATGAACCCTTACTTAACAAAGGATTAGGCAATTTTAACATACAGGAGAATCAATGAATCACCCAATATTTACTCAATTTAAATCTTAAAAGTTTAAAGAGTGGCACTTGTTCCTGTAATTTTAATTATAGTTATGGCATTATAATTCAGTTTTTTCAAAGCATCACGTATTACATATTTTGCACTGGCGGGTTTTAGCTTTTGTGTTCGTTGGAAATTCACACTGATTTTGCCCCCCCCTTTTCGACCTGGTGGGAGCGTACGGATTGTGGAGGCTCGAGAGAGTTAGAGGGTGAGTGACAGCTCCGTCTCCACCCCTAATGGCGGAGCCAGAGGGTCCCGTGGTAGGCTGTGCTGGGACTCCAGTTACAGACGCTGTTTTAGGTTTTCCTGCAGCTTTTGTACTTTTAGCCGGTCTCCTGCTTGCAGTTGCCAAGGTGTTATGAGTAGTTTCATTTGTACTGGCCACAGTTAGGAAGTGATTTGCCCTTGAGCTCGCTGCGACCCCTACTCCATCTGCAGGAGCGGCAGCAGCTCCTGTACCAAACTTAGATTCTAATTGTCCTGTGGTTGGACTTATTCTTTCTGTGCTGGTGGTCAATGCTCACAGAGCGGTAGCGGCGTCTGCGACCGTCACATGATTTTCCCCTTCCTCTCTTACACGTCGGAATAGGCTGGGCACTGGCCGCTCTCGGCCTCGGCCCTGCTCTGCTTGCTATGGGAGCAGGCATCTTTATTGCTATGACAACTGTAAAGTCGTCAGGTGGTTTTAAAATTTCCACAACACTCACACCCACCGCAGCTGCTTGCATGGGATTAGCTGTTATAGGGGAAGGAGTCACCCCCCTCATGCCAGCCAGCACGGGCAGGGGAGGTTCTACGCTCTCATTTATTCTCTTTGCCCCTGCCTTTTTCGTAGCTCCCGGTGCCTTTGCTACGACTCGATCTCTGGTCGCGTTTGTCATACCTGGGGTGGTTCTCAAAATAGTAAGGGTAGGGCTGGATCCCATCACCCCTGCAAAGTCAGTGGCCCCAGCACCCCTTCGTGCTGTCTCACCTAGCGGTTTTACAGCTTTCACAGCACTCGTGTTTGCCGCCCCTGCTTGGGTACTACTAGCAGGGTTTAAAGCCTCCTTGTCAGTCAAAGCAACAACTGGGACTAGCTTTACCTGTCCCCGCCTCACTGTGCTTGCCACAGTCTTAAACTTCGGGATCGCTCCCTGCTTGGGTTTCGCTTTCTCTGTCCCCAGGTCTTCCCCTTCTTTCTCGCTTGTTAGTATAGCTGGGGCAAACTTTGCTTGGGTTTGCCCTGCTACGCACATTCTCACAGTACCAGAAACAGACAACACTTTTCCCTGCGCCAGCCAGCTCCGTTGCTGTGGTAACGGCCTTTCCAGAAACCTCCCCTGCGCTCTGAGCTGGGAGTTCCGTTGCCGCGGCAATGGCTGTTCTTACAATCGTACACTGCCCACCGTACTCGCTTTCTGTTCTCTATTCTGATACACCGTCCAAGCTATATCTAATAATTCATCAATATCCCTTTCATTACCGTCTGCCTTTTGCAGTTTTCTCTTTATATCATTTGTGGACTGTCCCACAAACAAATATACCACGTGTTTCTTTCCCAGATCTGACTCTATGTTAATGTCAGTATATTTTCTGATGACATCTTTCAACCTGTTCAAAAAGTCTGTAGGCGACTCACTTGTCTTTTGTCTGACCTCATACATTTTAAACCAGTTTATTTCTTTTGTCTTTGCCCCTACAGCAATACAGTCTGCTGTGTTTGCAGCAGTCAATCCTGGAGTCTTTCCTGCACGTGGGGCATGCAGCTCCGTTTTTACACCGAATGCCGGCCAAGCCACTCCTCTCATTTGTCCAAATAAGGGCGATGCACTTACAGATAGCTTACAAAGTTCTTCCTTTCTTAAAATCGTGTTAGGACCGGTTAAAATCTTCCAATGTTTCAAAACCATCCTCAGGGGGGATTCTTTGGGGATCTCAACTTTTGAATCCACACAACCCATGATTACAAAACACAAGCAATCCACAACCCCACACTGGGATTTGAACTTATTATCTACTACTTATAAAACTTATAAAGCTTACAAAAATTAGAAAAATAAAAAACTAATAGGGGCTTAAGGCATCAGTATCGACCAAGAGCTCAACATCCTCCCCCCCTCAGCTTAGCTGTAACCAGAGGTTCTGCTGGGGAAAAAACCTCTGGTCCTCTTCATGCATTCTGACTCACAGTCAGCTGGGGGGCTGGCGGTGGAGGGGGGGGGTGTATGTTTAAATTTTCTTCAGCTTCGGGCACTCCCTTCTCCAATGTCCCTTCTATTTACAATAAGAACATCTATCATCTGCTCTGTCCTGTTGATGATTAGACCTGTAATACCCATGGTTATGTTTACGGCGTTCTTGATAGTCACTTTCTAGCTCGATCACCCTTGCTCTCGTCCTCTGTTCTCTATTCCGATATACTGTCCAAGCTATATCCAATAACTCACCAATATCCTTTTTGTCATCACCTGCCTTTTGCAGTTTTTTCCTTATATCATCTGTAGACTCTCCTACAAACAAATACACCAGGTGTTTTGTCCCCACATCTGACTCTATATCAATATCATTCTATTTTCTTATGACATCCTACAGTTTATTCAGAAAATCTGTGGGCGACTCATTCGTATCCTGTCTAACTTCATACATCTTTGACCAGTTTATTGCCTTCGGAACCCCATGTCGGAATCCATAAATTACCCAGTCTTGATAATGTTTCAATGGTCCCAAATTTGCTGGTATGTTAGGATCCCATTTGGGATCCTCAAGGGGGAAGATATCCTTAATATGGAAACTTTTTAGCATCTCAATTGCAGTTTGAGCAGCTCTTTTTACCATCTCCTTCTCTATTTGATCTAATAAAGTATTCATCATAACTTCCGGGCCATACCAGTCAGGGTTCTGAGTTTTGATTGCTCTCTGAACATAGTTTGCTACTCTCTCTGGGTTATCTCTATATGCCCCCACAGAACCCTTCCATTGTTGTAACTCAACCAGTGAGAAAAGAACTTTTATTAATATTGTGCCCTGATTGGTTACAGCTTGTCTTAAGGGGGCTTCTAACGGCAGCTTATCCTTTGTTCTTTACCTACTAGCTATTGGATCTGGGGCTTCACAGGTTCTCTTCCCCTTTGTTTTTGGTTTTACTATAGGGGAGTCTACTTTTCCTCCCCCCGAGCTATCGCTTGATTCACCTTCTTCTTCTGTGCCTGTATCAGCTCTGCCATTATCAAATGGGGGTAAACCTCACTTCTGCCTTCTCTCAGCAGCTGAAACTGTGTTGCCCCATTTTTGCGTCCCTGTTCCCTCTTCATGAGAGGCAGAGATTGGAAACTCTTTTGGTTTCTCTTCCCCTCCCCTTCCGTAAAGCTGCACTGGCCCCCCTCTGCAGGGGGAGGCAGGGGAAAGGGGCCAGCTCCAGCCCCACCCCCGGGTCAGTCAGGACAGAGGCCCCGCCTGTCAGCACCACCCCTGCCCCTCCCGCAATCTGGGAGTTGCTCCTGCCACCTCTCCTGGGGCCTCTCCCCCCACTGCCGCCACAGCTGGGGTTGGCCCTGGCCCCGTTACTCCCACCATGTCTGCTCCTGTACTCATTGCCATGACAGCAGATCCTGTACTGGCAGTGCCCGGAGCAGCTCCTGCCACCCCCGAGCCAACTCCTCTGAAAGCCCCGATTTGCCCAACTCCCCCCGGTGTGGCCGCACCAGGGAGTCCTCCAGCGGCCCCTGCCTGCCCAGTCCCTGCCTGTCCAGCAGGAGCTGGTCCAGAGGCTGCCACCCCTGCAGCTCCAGCCCCCCTCGCCACCACAGCAGCAGGGAGTCCTACCTGTGGGGCCCCTGGGCTATTTTCTCTCCTATCAGGCAATATTAATAGATCCAAATCATTGTCCCCAGTGTTTTTAAATAAAATTTGTGGTACAGGAGCAGCCTTAACTTGACCTTTCTTCTTCCCTTTTTCTAAAGCCATTTCTGAAGTTTCTGTCTCTTTTGAGCCTTCATTTTTCTTATCTCCCCCTCCCAATCCAGGGCGTGTTAATAGAAACATAAACAACTCTGCATACCAAATTTCCTGCCATCTCTGTTCTTCACGAAGAAGTGAAATTAATTGGAACACTGTGTCTAGTTCAAGAGGACCAAATTCCGGCCAAGTCACCCCTCTCATTTGTCCAAACAGAGGCCAGGCATCTACAGTCAGCCTACAAAGTTCTTTCTTTGTTAAAGTTTTCTCAGGACCAGTCAAAGTACTCCAGTGTTTCAAAACCAAACACAGAGGAGACCCCTTAGGAATCTTAACCTTTGAATCCACACAACCCATGACAACAAAACACAAACAAACAACAGACCAGGATTTGCACTCGTCACCTTGGGATTACAAAGCTGTTACTTTAACAACTTAGCTACAGAGCCCCCTTGGCTCCTTGTAGGAACAGAGCACTATAAAAGGGGCGTCCCCCTTTTCCAATTGGTCCCAGACCAAAATGAAACCCAAAGCCTAGGGCTGGCTGACATGAATCTGCTTTGCCCTGCTCCCCTGCAAACTTTTTTGCCTACTGGAAACTGACTCTTGCGGCTTCTGGGCCCAAGTCCAAGCCTTTCCAGTCCTACCGTGTTCCCTATTTCCCGGGAAACACAAAAACTCTTCCGCAGCTGCTAACAAAAAAGGTACCTTTTCCCCGTATTCTGCCTTTTCTTATCTCACCTCTGTGATCTGTGCTTGGTTATGTGGGTTCTGTTTTATTGCTTCAATAAAATGCCGGCTTGATGAAGAATTCCTGCACGATGAAATATCTGATCTGAAGAAGTCCAGGTCCGATTTTCCCCTTTCGGGCCAGCAGTCACTGTAGGCCTCAGCTCCAGGTAAGCAAGACTGAGACAGGGACCTACCGTTCCCAAACCTCGCCAGAAGAGAAGAGAGCGAGGTCTCTCCGGTCGGCTTTATTTATACCTCAGGTTGCGTAAAGGGATAGCATGGAATACTTCCTTGGTCACTTTCCTAGTTCCTTCCTGGTTACAAGCTGGTCTCCAGGAAGGCCTAGGGTGAAAACTATCACATTCTCCACCCCTTATTCTATACTATTTCTTTACATAACACCTGTATATTGTGTTTGTCTATATCCTGTGCATATACATACATACATATATATATATATATATATATAGTCCTTGTTTGTCTTTCGGAACAGCTGTCTCGTCATCGAAAATTAACACTGACATCAGTTCAGTTCAGATCTTTTGGTTTCCTCGGTCACAATCACAGTTCTGATTTTAGGACTGTTTCATCGTTCTGGGCTGTCTCATCATTGGATACCGGCATCCGCTCTGTTCGGGTCTTTCTCGTCTGGTGTCTGGTCTCCTGTCATCATCATCATGGCTAGGCTTCGTGAACGAAGATTTGGGAAGGGCTCTACCCACATTTGTTGCAAGCGCATTGGTGGCTAAAAAGGCCAATACGAGATAGGCATGTCCAGTTGCAAAAGGCACAGCAGAAAGACTCCTTAGATGGTATATTCTGCAAGGCACGATTCTTTCTGCATTGTCTTTTCTCCTCGAGAGTGATCCTGCGTGCTTTCTCAAAGGCATCAGCAGCATTATAGATGGTGTGTCTCCAGACCTCCCGATTGGAGGCTAGAGTAGACCAGTTATGGTGGTCAACATGGCCAAGGCTGAGATGTTGTTTCAAGGAGTCCTTGTATCTTTTCTTCGGGGCTCCCCTCTTGCGGCAGCCGGTGACAAGTTCACCATAAAGCAGGATCTTAGGGAGGCGGTGGTCCTTCATCCTGGAGACGTGCCCTGCCCAACACAGCTGTGTTCTCAGCAACATGGCCTCAATACTTGTGACTGCTGCTTGTTCAAGAACAGATGTGTTGGTCACATAATCTGACCAGTGGATGTTTAGGATTGTACAGAGGCAGTGTTGATGGAAGCGTTCTAGGAGACGCAGGTGGTGGCGGTAGATGATCCATGATTCAGATCCGTATAAGAGAGTAGACAGCACAATGGCTCTGTAAACACTGATCTTGGTACTTTTCTTCAGGTGTTTATTTCACCAAACTCTTTATGAAGCTTTCCAAAAGCACTATATGCCTTCGCTAACCTGTTGTCTATCTCCCCGTCAGTCTTGCCATCCGAGGAGATGAGGCTACCTAGGTAATTAAACTGCTGGACTGATTTGAGTTCTGATTGGCCAATGGTGATGTGGGGATGATGGGGGACTTCCTGAGGTGCAGGCTGATGGAGAACTTCTGTCTTCTTTAAACTGACTTCCAGCCCAAAGAGCTCAGTAGCGTCTGCAAAGCAGGATGTTAAACGCTGCAGGGCTGCTTCTGTGTGGGTTACAAGGGCGGCGTCATCAGCATAAAGCAGCTCCCGGACAAGATGGTTTAGGGTCTTGGTGTGGGCCTTCAGTCGCCTTAGGTTGAATAGGCTTCCATCAGTACGATATCGTATGTAGATACCGTCCTGATCATCGAGGTCTGCCGTGGCCCTTTGGAGCATCATGCTGAAAAAGACTGTGAATAGGGTAGGAGCGAGAACGCAACCTTGTTTCACACCATTCTTTATTAGAAAGGGCTCAGAAAGTGTGTTGCCATATCTGACTTGGCCGTGCTGATCCTCATGGAGTGAGATGATCATTTTAAGAAACTTGGGGGGACAACCTAAGCGTTCCAAAATCTGCCACAGACCTTTTCTGCTCACAGTATCGAAAGCCTTGGTGAGATCGACAAAGGTTACATAAAGACCTTTGTTCTGTTCCCTATACTTCTCTTGTAGTTGTCTGAGAACAAATATCATGTCTGTGGTACTCCTGTTGGCTCTGAAACCACACTGACTTTCAGGTAGAATTCCTTCTGCTATAGTGGGTATTAGTCTGTTCAAGAGTATTCTTGCCAGGATTTTGCCAGCAATGGAGAGCAGAGTAATGCCACAGTAATTTGAGCAATCTGATTTAATTCCTTTCTTCTTATACAAAGTGATGATGACTGCATCACGAAGGTCTGATGGTAGTTCGCCTAGTTCCCAACAGCGCACCACAAACTCGTGAAATTTGGTATGGAGTGCAAGGCCCCCATGTTTCCAGACTTCAGGTGGAATTCCATCAACCCCAACTGCCTTACTGATTTTCACCTGCTGTATGGCCTTGAGGGTTTCTCCTAAAGTGGGGGCAGTATCCAATTCATACTTTACTGGTTGTTGTGTGATGGACTGAATTGCTGAGTCTTGGACTACACGGTTGGTACTGAAAAGAGTCTGAAAGTGTTCAGACCATCGATTCAGAATGGAGGTTTTATCTGTTAGAAGTGTTTTCCCATCAGCGCTGAGTAGAGGGCTTTGGACCTGGTATGTAGGCCCGTAAGCTGTTTATGGGGCCTCATAGAATCCTTTGTGATCACCCGTATCTGCACATAGTTGAGTTTTTGCAGCTAGATCGATCCACCACTTGTTCTGGATGTCACGGAGTTTCTGTTGGAGCTTGCTGCATGCAAGACGAAAGGCTATTTTTCTTGCGTGACAGGATGGCAGTGCGAGGTGTGCTTGGTGGGCGGTTCTCTTCTTCCTCAACAAATCCTGGATTTCTTGATTGTTTTCATCAAACCAGTCCTTGTTCTTCTTGAGGGAGAACCCTAAGGATTCTTCGGAGGATTGCAGGATGCTGTTTTTAATATGGTGCCAAATTGTTTCAGGATAGGAATCTGCAGAGTCTGTGGAATGGTTTTCAAGCCTAGTTTGAAGGTTTGCCTGGAATCTGTCTCTCACTGTGGCTGATTGGAGATTGTTAACTTGGAGTCTTCTCCTTGGGATACTGCCCCTTTTAGGTTTGAATTTGAGATTGAAGTTGAGTTTACAGTGCACAAGCCGATGGTCTGTTTGGCATTCTGCGCTGGGCATCACGCGGGTATGGTGGACATCACGGACATCCCTCCGTCGCATCAAGACATAATCGATGAGGTGCCAATGTTTAGATCTGGGGTGCATCCAGGTTGTCTTCAGACTGTTTTTCTGCTGAAAGATAGTATTAGTGATGGTAAACTGTTGCTCCACACAGAATTCTAACAGAAGTCAACCATTATCGTTGCAGTTTCCAACACCATGCTTGCCTAATATTCCTTTCCAGGCTTCAAAATTCTTACCTACTCTGGCGTTGAAATCACCAAGGATAATGATCTTATCCTCTGCAGGCACCTTTTGGGTAAGGAGGCGCAGCTCAGTGTAAAATTTATCCTTTTCGGCAGGGTCAGCTTGGAGAGTTGGGGCATATATACTAAAGAGGACAACGTGTTGGTTGTTGTGGAGTGGAAGGCATAGGGAGATAATGTGGTCAGAGTGACCTGTCGGCAGATTTTCGAGTTTAGGGACAATGGAGTTTTTGACCATGAAGCCGACTCCTGAGAGATGGTTTTCGGTTCTGGGCTTACCTGACCAAAAGAGTGTGTAACTGGTGATGCCTTAAGCCCATAATGATTTTCTTATTTTTCTACCTTATAAATTTTATAAGTAATAGAAGTAGATTTTAGAAACCCTTTCTCCCTCCTCCCCGTAGTATCCCTTAGTTTATACATTCTTTAATCCTTTCACCCCATTCCATACTCCCTATATCAACCCTATTCCCATATTCAGCAGATGATGTTTAGTCTCTTAGTCAAGGCAAACCTGTCTTGTTTGGAGAACGCTTATATCTTGGCCTAAACCGCAGGACAGAGTCAAAGAACTGGGTCACCCTGCTCTTTGTACCCTGAAGAAGAAGAAGAATGATGAAGAGAGGGTCCCAAAAAGCACCCCAGACCCAATTCCAAGAGGCGGGCCAGGGGGTGGACCAGGCCAAAAGTTATAGGGTGGACACACTTAAGATTGGCCAAATATTGTTATAAATGTAACATCCCGGGCACAGCCCGGCGCGCGCCGTGTAACATCTCTATTGCCTTGGCATAATTAAACCCTTTCTTATCTCACCACAGCTTACGGCTCCTGAATTTTTTTCGTAGCACCAGCTCAGCAGGCATCACTGGCACCACTGAGGCTGCCTTCCTCATGAAGGAGAACTTCACTGAGAGCAGCAATGTCGATGTTGAGACGAGCCAGTTCATGGGCAATTAGGGCAGAATGTCGCTCAGGACGTCTGCTGTCCGCAGAATCGAGCATGATTCTGATGTTCCAGCATGCTAGAGTTAATTTAGGTACACCTTTAGAGGCAGGTGCATGCCTTTGTCTTTTGCTCTTTGTGCGACCGCATTGGAAGAAGATGCCCGTTGGTCTGCAGTTAACCAACCGGGTGAAGGTGGAGATGTTTAGGCCACCTTTTCTAGGCCCCTCTCCGAGTGGAGCAAGCAGTGCTGTCCTTGAAAAGGCTGCTTGGTCGTTCAGGGTGTTGCCCCAAGAGACTGTCATCTCCGTCAGTCTCAAATGACCAATATCCTGAACCGCCTGCATGCAGGGTTGGGTCTGCGGCTCCCAGTGCACCTTTCACCTGCCGTTTTGACCCTCGCCCGTTGCTACAGGACTTTTTGCATGTGGGTAAAGCCTTCAAGCCTGCGCAATGGATTTTTAGGTGAGATGCAGTATGCGTGGAACTGAACCCACCCTTTAATCCTAAGGTTCATCTGCCAGGGCCGAGCGAGCTTGGACGGAGGCAGTGAGGTCCTCAGGACATAGGTTTGATTAGAGTGACCTTCTCTTAGATGGATGGCCTTACAGGGCTAAGCGAGCTCCATCTGCCCGGGTTTGGGATTAGAGTTGTCCTTCTCCTAGGATGACTGCCAGAAGGCTAACAAGCTCATCCTGCCCAGGAATGTATTGTATCTGGCCCTATGGTTTTGACCTGTCTGGCATGGGTGACCCTACTGAAGGCATGTACCATCGCCAGCATAGCTCGCAACCACATAGGGGTAGACAGGCTACGTACCTGTTAGAACAATTTGGGCAAGTCTTTCATTTCCTACTTTGCTATCACCTATCTATATGCAATCTCAAGGAGATACCCAGGAACAACCCTTTGACCTATCCACCCTTTCAGGACGTGACAGAGCAAAGCAAATACATCCAGAACATGTCAAACCTGGGCATTAGCCGCAGGTGAGCCAAGAACAAACAGACAAACTAAACAAACCAACCATTCTGGCCCCCATACCCATCCAAGTCTGGGGTGTCTTACAAGGCCCCAGCCTAGCTGGGACCCCCATCACACTAAAGGAACCCCACTATCCACCCTGACCTTATCGTTCCTCCACTGTGTTACCACATATCTTCAGGCACACTTCTCACCTGTGACACTTCATACAGGATTGCCCCGATCTCCCTCCTGTCAGTCGGAGGACCCCCCATGGCCCTCTTGACACCCCTCCCTTCTCCTCTCCTCCCCCCCCGTCCCCCCTTCCCCTCCCCCCCGCCCGCCCCCCCTCCCCCCCCCGATCCCCTCCCCTCCCCCCCTCCCCTTCCCCCCCCGTACCCCCCCAGACCTGGAACTGCAAACCTCTGTGTGCTCTGAAGCTGCTCTCTCCTCCTCCACGGAGCTCAGCACCCGACAGCAAGGCTCGCCCTCCCTCCCGCTCCCCCCGGCCACCTGCCGCGGCCGCAGGACTGAACCGCGTGTGCGGAGCGCACGCGGCACGGCCGGGGTGGTCCCTGCGCCGGCCGGGACTGCCCCAAACACGCGGCGTGGACGAGGGGGTCCCTGCGCCGGCCGGGACTGCCCCAAACACGCGGTGCGGCCGGGGGGGTCTTTCTGGTCTCTTGTAAAACACAACTTAAGGCACAAAATTAGTTTTTCCCCAAGGTTAGGTTTCCCTGAGGCACACACTAGATCTCTCCATCCTTCTTCGTAACCCACCAGGTATTTCCAGGCCCTTGAGTGAAAACAATCCCATGAATGGGTTTGTCTTGGCCTGAGGGAGGAGTAATCCAAACGGCTTTACCTAACATACCTCTCAGATGGATTGCTGGAACTTTGTCTCCATCTACAGTGTGGAGGGATTCTACTTGGGCAGGGCCAGCTCGATTGACAGAGCCTCTAGTGTTAACTAGCCAGGTGGCCTTGGCTAAGAGCTTATCCCAATTTTTGCAAGTTCCCCCACCTAGTGCCTTTAGAGTTGTCTTCAACAGTCCATTACACCTTTCTACTTTTTCTGCAGTGAATGCATGATATGGAATGTGATATACCCATTCAATACCATGCTGCCGTGCCCACGTGGCCGCTAGACTGTTCTTGAAATGAGTTCCGTTGTCTGACTCAATCCACTCTGGAGTGCCATGTCTCCACAGGACCTGTTTCTAGAGACCCAGAATAGTATTTTGGGCTGTGCATGCGTTACTGAATATGTCTCTAGCCATCCTGCGGTTGCTTCCACCATGGTAAGCACATAGCGTTTACCTTGGTGGGTCTGTGGCAATGTGATATAATCAACCTGCCAAGCCTCCCCATACTTATACTTCTCCCAGTGTCCACCATACCACAGGGGCTTCAGCCTTTTTGCCTGGCACAGGTTTCACAGTCACGGATAACTTGAGAGATAGTATCCATGGTTAAATTCACCCCTTGGTCTTGTGCCCATCTATAGGTGGCATCTCAGCCCTAATGGCCTGAAGCATCATGGGCCCATCAAGCTAGGAACAATTCTCCCTTCTGCTGCCAGTCTAGGTCTACTTGTGATACCTTGACCTGTGCAGCTCGGTCTGCCTGTCTGTTATTAGCACGTTCTTCATTAGCTTGAGTCTTGGGCACATGGGCATCTACATGCCGGACTCTCACATTCAGTTTCTTCACTCTGGCAGCGATGTCTTGCCACAGATCAGCAGCCTGGATGGGTTTTCCTCTACGCCTCCAATTCATCTTTTTCCACTGGTCTAGCCATCCCCATAGGGCATTGGCTATCATCCAGGAGTCGGTGTACAGGTAGAGCCTTGGCCATCCTTCTCTTTCTGTGATATCTAGGGCCAATTGGACAGCTTTGAGTTCCGCAAACTGACTCTATTTGCCTTTACTTTCAGTGGCTTCTGCCACTCGTCGGGTGGGACTCCAAACAGCTGCTTTCCACTTCCAGCTCCTCCCTACAATACGGTAGGAACCATCGGTGAAAAGGGCACAGCGTGTCTCTCCATCTGGCAGCTGATTATATGGTGGAGCTTCTTCAGCTCGATTCAGTGGCTCTTCTTCATCTGCCAGACTGAAGTTCCCACCTTCAGGACAATTAATTATAATTTCCGAAATGCCAGGGCGATTTGAGTTCCCAATTCGGACACATTGCGTAATCAAAGCAACCCACTTGCTCCACGTGGCATTGGTGGCGTGGTGCGTAGAGGGCACCTTCCCTTTGAACATCCAGCTCAACACTGGTAATCAGGGTGCCGGGAAGAGCTGTGCTTTGGTACCAATTACCTCTGAAGTTGCTCGTATACCTTCATATACCGCTAAGATTTCCTTCTCCACAGGAGTATAATTGGCCTCAGAACCTCTGTAGCTTTGGCTCCAGAAACCCAGTGGTCACCCTCGCATTTCACCAGGCACTTTTTGCCAGAGGCTTCTGGAGGGACCTTTATCTCCAGCTGCAGTGTAGAGTACATTCTTTACATCTGGTCCTGTCCTGACTGGTCCAAGAGCCACGGCATGTGCAATCTCTTGCTTAATCTGCCTGAAAGCTTGTTGTTGTTCAGGACCCCATTGGAAGTTGTTCTTTTTACGGGTCACAAAGTAAAGAGGGCTCACAATCTGGCTGTACTCTGGGGTGTCCTCCAGAAGCCTATGGCTCCCAGAAAAGCTTGGGTTTCTTTCTTTTTTGTTGGTGGAGCCATTGCTACAATCTTGTTGATTATGTCTGTTGGCATCTGGCATCATCCATCTTGCCATTTCACCCCTAGGAACTGGATCTCTCGGGCGAGTCCCTTGACCTTATTCTTCTTGATGGCGAAACCGGTCTCGAGGAGAATCTGGATGATCTTCTGTCCTTTCTTGAAAACTTCTTCTACTGTGTCCCCCTATACAGTGATGTCATCAATGTACTGGATATGTTCTGGGGCTTTACCTTTCTCTAGTGTGGCCTGAATCAGTCCATGGCAAATGATTGGACTGTGCTTCCACCCCTGGGGCAGTCAATTCCAGATGTACTGAATGCCCCTCCAGGTGAAAGCAAACTGTGGCCTGCACTCTGCTGCTAAGGGAATGGAGAAAACGGGTTGGCAATGTTGATGGTGGTGTATACCACTTTGCTGTCTTGGACTCCAGCTCATACTGGAGCTCCAACACATCTGGCGTGGCAGCACTCAACAGTGGCGTGACTTCATTTAAGCCACGATAGTACATAGTCAGTCTCCATTCTCCATCGGACTTACGTACAGGCCAGATGGGGCTGTTGAAGGGTGAATGGGTTCTGCTGACCACCCCTTGGCTCTCCAACTTCCAAATCATTTTGTGGATGGGGATCACAGCATCTCGATTCGTCCGATACTGTCGTCTGTGTACGGTTGTCGTGGCTATTGGCACTTCTTGATCTTTGACTCGTAGTAGTCCCACTATGGAAGGGTCTTCTGAGAGGCCAGGAAGGGCAGACAATTGCTTGGACTCCTCTTCAATCACCGTGGCTACACCAAAAGCCCACAGGTAGCCCTTCGGGTCCTTGAAGTATCCTCTTCTTCAGTAGACCATAACAAGGATGCAAGGGGCTTCTGGCCCCGTCACAATGGAATGCTTTTCCCATTGGTCTCCTCTCAAGCTTATGTCGGCCTCTACCACTGACAACTCTTGAGACCCTCCTGTCACTCCAGAAATAGAAATGGTCTCGGTACTCTTATGCTCCAAAGGCATTAGAGTACACTGGGCTCCAGCATCTATCAAGGCCCGGTATCTCTGAGGATCCGATGTGCCAGGACATCGAACCCACACAGCCCAGTAAACCCGATTATCTTCTTGGTCTCTTTCCTTCTCCTGGCAGAAGGCAGGGCCTCTCTACTGGTCCTGATCAGAGGATTCGTTGTAGGACTGACTTTGGTTTCTTAGAGGCTTTTTTGTCATTGTTGAAGCAGACCTGCATCTTCTTGTGTTTCGGTGATCGCAGTTTCTTTTCTAAGTCTGTATCTACCATGTAGACAACTTTCTTGTCAGTGTCCTTTTGTTTCAGCTCCCTCACTCTAGCTTCGAGCTTGGAAGTGGGTTCACCCCCCCACTTCTTCATGTTCTTTCCCTTGCTACATAGGTAGGCCCATAGTTGGTTACGTGACTGACGCTTAGGGTTTTCTTTCCTTCGACGTGTAAATGACAGAGATCGTGAGCGAGACCGAGACCAGGATCAAGGTCTAGTTGAGGGCATCTTCATCGATCCCACCGTGATTGTTCCATTGGCCTTTCTCTGTAATCTCTATAATGTCTGTCATCTCTGTCTCTAGAGTCGTCCTCATACCTGGAGTATTCATAATCTCTCTCCATTCTTTCCCTATCGTAGGTGAGTCGGTATAGGGGAACGGAGGAGTCTTCCAGATTTTCCACTATGCTCATCCAAGAACACATGGTGTCCACGCTTGGTTCATCCATCTTTGAATGATATGCCATTATTAATCAGTAGGTATAAGGTTTAGGGGCACCTTTAATTACCTTTTTCCACATAGGCTGCGTGCAGGGGACACTCTCTGGAACTTGGATGTCATAATAGTCTGGATCAGAATAGATGATCTCCAGCATGGCCAATTCCCGTAGGTATTGGATGCCTTCTTCCGCAGTGTTCCACTTTCTTGGAGAGCTCGTCAGAGACTCCTTGAATGGGTATCTCGCCCTCACAGCATGGAGGTTCGAATCCAAAGACTGGACACCATTCTCTCCCTTCCCATTTCTTGTTCTATGACACGGTCTTGGGCAATGGATCCCAATTGTTGTGCTTCATGACCTTCAATCACGTGACTATTAACCCAACTGTCCCAGCATCTCACCAGCCAGGTGAGGATTCGTTCACCAGGCAAGTGAATGTAATCTCTTCGTAAATCTCGAAGCTCTCTTGTGGTCAGTGATTGTGTAATTTCGCTTTCTTGCATTATTTCCTGTCCATCTGTCCCGCATAGAATCTTTTCCAACTCCTTCTTTACTCTTGTGCTCTTACGTGGAACCGCTCCTGCCTCCTCTCTGTATCTCTCATGTGGAGGTGGGGGCTGGGCATGCCGTGGGAATTGAGCTTCTACATCGGTCACATCGCAGAGATGTATTTCTATGTTGTTCATACTGTGGGGATGGACTTCTACGTCGTTCGCCATACCCAGTGGGTGGAAGTAGCGAGTAGTCTTTCAGGTGCCGAGATAAGGGCCTCATCCAATCATCCATGCCTCCAAGAGAAGTTTGGATCTGGAGGGGTAGGGATAATTCTCCCTCAGGTTGAGGGGAACACTTTGGCCCCTTCTTTGCGTGTTTCAAAACACTGAATGTGTAGTCAGGATATAAATCATCGAGTGACAATATACCATGGGTCATTTGTACTGTTGCCTTTTTTTCTGTTGATACTGCTCTATTCTCCTTTGGATGTGCCCCTAGTTCTTTTGGTCATGCCCCTTCTCTTGCAACCGTTTCTTCCTCTCTGGCAGCTGTTTCTTCTCTTGCAGTCGCCCCTTCCTCAGTCACAGCCACTTCTTCCTCTCTCGCAGTTGCTCCTTTATCCATTGCTGCTGCTCTTTCGTCCATTGCTGCCGCTCCTTCGTCTGCTATTTCCTGAGTGGATAGGATAGGTCCTTCTGCTCCTTCTTCTTCTTCTTCTTCTTCTTCTCTTTCTTCTTCTTCTTCTGTGTGTTCCAGTCACAGAGATGGGTCTGTAAGTTCTACGATCTCCCTTACCCACGTCTTCTTCTTCTTTATAGGGGCAACAATGACTTTCCGGTTTTTAGCTTGAGTCCCAGTTCTGGTGGACTTAGTAGAAACAGTATTGACTTTAAGTTGTGTTTCGGCCTCACTTCCGGTAGACTCAATAGTGATGCCTAATAGGTGCTGAGGAAAAAAAACTCCGGAGCAGTTAATTGAGGGTGAGATAAGAAAAGGGTTTAATTTGTGCCTAGGCATAAATATCACAAGATGCGCGCGCAGGCCGTATTCAGGTGTTACAATTTATAATACTGCCCGACCAATCCAAGTTTTGTCCATCCCGTAGCTTTTGCCCTGGTCCACCCCCTGGCCCACCCCCTGGGAATTGGGTCTGGGAGCTTTTCTTCATCATCTTCATCTTCTTCAGAGCACAAAGGGTACACGGTCACATAGTTTCTGACCGTGTTCTGTGGTTCAGGCCAAGATATGAGTGTTCTCTAAACAGCATAGGCCTTGCCTTGACAAAAGACTAAACATTTTCTACTGGAATTCAGGGGTAGAATTGATATGGGGAACATAGAATGGGGTGATGGGGTAGAGGAATGTGTAAATTATTGTGCTAAATGGTGAGGGATATAATATAGCTACTTCTAAAATATACTCCTACTACTTAACTACTGATAAAACTTATAAAATTGGGAAAATAAGAAAAAAACAGATGGACTTTACGGCATCAATAGGAACATCACCGGTCTTGGGTGGCATAGTTTGAGCTCCAGTCCCGGCCTTAACCTTTTGAAAGTGGTCTATGGCAGCTCGATAAGCACTAGCCAAGCCCCAGCACAAGGCGGAGAATCACATATTCGGATCCTTGTAGGAAAAACACCCTTCTGTTAAACAGTGGACCATCACAACAGAATCAAACATTTGTTCTGGTGTGAACTCCCAGTTAATGGGAGGTGACACACATCCTATTAATTTACCGAAATCTACCCAGGCTTCATGCCACCCAGGGACTGGCCTGTCCACAGCCCTTTCCAAAGTTCCAGCGAGTCCCTTTGAGGTGTGATCTTTCCTACAACAGGGAAAGCAATACAACACCATTCTTCCAACCTTAAGTAGCACTTCCATTACCTTCATCAATAACAGTATTGTTGAAACACAATTTAGATAATAATTAGAGCCAATTGTAACCATGGGGATCTCCTTTACCAGGCCTTTGATGTCGAAATTAAGAAAAGAAAAGTTTTGGTAGCATTCATCCTCTGGGCCTAGATGTTTCCCTATGAGATAGCCCAGGACAGGCACAAACATTGCCAAAATCAGAAAGAAAATGGGTAGAATGGCCTCTAAAAGGAGAACCCTTGTGCTATGGGACCATCAGGCGATGCCGATTTTGGAGTCATTGTAAGGGCCACCTACAGAGCTCCTGTGGTAGTGGCTGAAGAAGGTAGAGCTAGCACTTCCCATTGTTTACCTTTATTCTTTCTCCGTGTTCCCAAACAAACCCTTGTTTATATAAACAAAGTTTTCTTGGCTGCTTTCCTGGTAATTGTTTTGTAAACAAAGACTGCATTTGGCAGTTTTCCCGGACCCTGGCGGTGTTCCCGGACTTGTTCTCAAAACAATAGATTTGTTTACAAAACAAACCCGAGCTTGGCTGTCTTCCTGGGCAATGTTTTCAAAACAGGCCAAACGTAACCAAAATATCCCGGATGAGCCCCCAATAGGATTGTGTGTATCAGTTTGGCCTGGCTCTCCTGCCAAGTCCAAGCTGTCTCGTCCCCCCTCCTGTTCTCCCCAAGTGAGGGAAAAAAAAACTAACCACAGGGAAAAAAACTGAAAGAAGTTCGAATGAAATGGAATTATATCAAATATATATATATATCTCATATATTTACAATTATATATACAATTTGAATATATTATACACAACAGGGAGCTCCTGAGGGGGAAACAGGGAAGAGGGAGGGGGAAGCAGGGACAAAAGAACTAAAAACAAATATCCTCCAAATATACCCGTTACTACAGAGCTAGTGAATAAATACAAAAAACGAATTAATTACTTCCCTGAATGGGACAGCAGAACTGTGCGAGGCAGCAGCCAACTCCCCCACGCCTCCCGGAGAGACCAGAGATAACGGCAGGTCTGAGCAGCAGGCCCTGGCCTATACAAGCAAGACCGTCTGCGAGAGAGACCTGTTACCTTCAGCCACCGGAAGAGAGAAGAGAGTGAACTCTCTTATCTGCGCCTTTTTATATGTTGTGTTACGGAAAGGAATGATATGGAATACTTCCTTAGATTTCTGACCCCGTTGCTAAGGAAGGCCTAAAAAATCCAAGAAACCAACCCACTACAACACCAGAGTATGATTAACTAAGAAGCTCTCAGGGTAGTCTTGTTTCTGAAAAATAAACAATACTCGTATGAAAATTACTTGATCCCACTTCCAACACAGATAGCTTTGTTGCTTGAAACCTTTAAGTTTTCATTCTATGAAATCAAATGTTTTCTTAGAGCACCATGAATTACCATCCTTCTGCATTTCTCAGGTTATTCCTTCTTCAGAAAGTTGACCAAACATTAATTTTACTACATAAGTGAAATGAGCACTGTGGTGCTCATAACGTTTTTTTTACAGGGAAAGAAATCTAATTTCTTCATGTCAGTGGGTAACTGTTCCCTGCATCCTCAATTTGTTCAGTTTTATTTTGTATCTACTTCTGCCATGCTGTTTGTTGCTAAAAGCATTCTTTTATCTGAGGAACACCCTTAACAGCTCTATGGACCTACCAGTGAGCATTAAAAGCATGCTGGAAGAATTCTTCTTTTTCAGGAGGGTTCAAGGTGTTTTTCTGTGGCATGTACTCTGGTAAGCTTTTCAGGCTTAAGATCAAGGGTCAGAAGTCTTCTGCCAAAATGCTTGCAATCTATTTCAGTCTGAATTGCATTAGGAGTTGGTAACTCAAGCATGGCTTTCTGCTCAGCCCTTTTAGCCAGAGTGAATTTTGGAGCAGTGATATTCTTACCACCTGAGGGTATCTCCAGTATAGACAACTTCAAGAAGTCTCCTCAAAAGACTACAAAGCTGTTCAAAAAACCGAACTGTAACCTAAAAAAACCCCAACCACCCTGATATTCTCATGTAAGTATGCCTAATTAGGGTAAGAAGGAAGAAAATAATGATATAAAGTTTGTAAGGTAAAACATATGCAGGTATTCTTCCCAAGAATGCCAAGGCAGTGGAAGGATAAAGAAAATATTTATTTCAGGTGCAAGGACCACTTTTTTATGATGAAGTTTGCATCGGACTTTCAGGGGCAAAGGCAATGCCCCTCCTCTTCTAAGGTTTTTTGTATCTTCTCTCTCTCCTTCCCCACTCTCTCTGGCCCAAGAAGGCCTTGTACATGTCTGCAAATATGTTACCTATGTGCATACCAGAGATCAAGGCTTAGAACTTCTCTTGCTATGTGGGAGAAAGGCGGGGGGAAAGCACTGAAACTGCCTTTGAGAAAGAGCCACCACCTAGGCATAAAGCCTTCCTAGCAAAACAAGTTCTAACTTTCCGTTACAAATTATTCCAGAAATGTATCTATTCCTACAAGTTAATCCTAATGAAGGTTCAAAATTTTCCCTCACTTTCATTTACTGTAAATGAAAATTATCATGGTATCAGAGCATGGGGCAGCAGCTGGGTTATGTCTTAGAGAAATCAAGTAGTTCTTCAGTTTCAAGAAAAATGAGAAATACTGGTTTTGGGCATTTTTCTATGTCCTTCTTGATGAGGGTTAGAAAGGAGAAACTTTGCCATATATGCTAGGCTGTGCATCACTGCAGGGTTTCCTCCTGTAAGTGATTGTCTGCTTGCTATGGCATTGTCTGCTTGCATGTGACTGCGTGGCAATGGTCTGCAGTAGTTCTTCTTCAATAAGCTTTTGATAAGCTGACTTTCTTCAATGAAGTCGGACGAAGTGGCCATTAGTGTGTCAAAGCAGAGTGGCACCATGGGCAGGGGGGCTTGGTACTGATTGCTTAATGCACTTTCATTTCACACCTGAGGGTTTTTGTTTTTCCCCTTTTCCTAGGTAGGCAAGCCCTCATTCACTGCCTCAGAGATTGCTGAACGAGCATTTTAGGAGGTCTAAACTCATCTCGCACATGAGTACTGGAAATAGAAATAGAAAGGAGCTGCTTCTGTGGGGGTGTTAAATTTTGTGGGTGTTTCAGCTGTCTCTGAAAAGCCTTTTCTGAACTGGGTACCTCAGTCTGTGCCTGCAAACAACCTCTTTGCAGGCCTCCCTACTTCCCCAAGACTCTGGCATAACATTGAAAACACCCAACAAATCATCTCTCCCAGGCCTGCTGTGGGAGCTCTCTCGTCCTTTCATCTTATTGGATTTTTTTTTTGAGTGAAAAATGCTTGTGTTGCACTTCAAGTAGGTAAGACTTTGTACATTCCATCTCTTCATTGTGAGAAGCACTTCTGCCTTACCTTGTGGATGCTGTATCTTATCCTAATGGATATTGTGGTGTTGTGTATTGCCTGAAGCTCTTCTATCATCAGCTTCACTATAGGTCATTTCTTTTGTAGCTATTTTATTGTTGCTGAAAAATGGAGATGCAGGACAGGGGCTGAAAAGCCAGTTGCATTCAGATCTCTTGATGAGCATCTGACTTCAATTTTGTGACTTAAAAAAGAAAGTCATTGCAATCTTATAGCAAACTGAGATTCCACGAATTGTACTGTGATCATCTTAACAGAGGAGCACAGTCCATATTCTCGGTACAGGCACAAACTCCTTTACAAGGGCAAGAAAGCAGAAGATAGCTTGTTTTGAAATTCTTTGAGCCATGCAGGACGAGGCAACTGATGAGTAAAGTTCTGGTATGTCCCTCTCAGACCCTCTGTCCTCACAACAACCTTACACAAGCCTCACTCATTCCTTATCTTTTATTGCAAAATTGCAAAGGGGGTTTTAAAGCTTGTATTAAATTTCATGTTATGTCTCTGGCTTACTAGGCTGTAAAGGCAACTCACCAGTCTTCTATAGCAAAGTTTCAAAGACTTCCTCCTGCCATCCAATTAAGTGTTCAAATACACTGAGCAAATCAATCATAAAGTTTCATCAGTACACCATTGATCCTGACATGACAGGCTGTTTAAAGTTAACAAAAGGTTACTAAGATTTTAATTTCTACAGGAAACTGAACTTATCAAAATCTTTTGAAATTTTTTTCTTCCCAGTTTGTTCTCTTTTTTTCTTCCCAGACAGAAATGTCTTTCAAAGGGTTTGTGCCTGTGTCTCGGTAGAGTAGAAGAGTTTTCATTAAACTTGACTCTAAAGGCCTCTAAAGTTCAACCCGGAAATCATGGTCAGGTTCCACAGGAGATTTACTTACCCCAGGGTAATAAATAAGCTGATGAGTTGGTGCATTTGCTGTACTGGCAGCCAATGCTTTGGGCTTTTGGGGTTGAAGAGAGGGCTGGATGTGAGTATATTGTTTTCAATATGGATATTTTGTTTTCAACTTCCTATCCAGATGCAGGAGATGTTGTTTAGATCCTGTTTCAGATTAGGTTGTCCCCTTGGGCTGATGATGTCTTTTTTGCTCTGGGAGGCACTACATAGACCCATCCTGCACTGATTTGGGGGGGGTGTTTTCAGCTCTTCAACATACACGTAAGTGACTCTCAATAACTTTTGTTCCTACCTGGATGTCTGTTGTGGACCTGTTCTCATACAGAAATGTGGTGATTCCCCTGCTCATCTGTTCCTTTAGTCATACTCTAAACAAAATCTCCTTTTAACAATATTTTCCTAAGGTATACTGAGCTTTCATCCCTCCCTACAGTGTAGAGTTGAGGGTTTCTCTAGACTTTAGATATATTATGTGCTGGTTTAAAAGTAAATCGGTGGGAGAAATGAACCTAACTCAAGAGAGATTACAAGTCAGAGTTACAATTTACTAAAAAGGTTACAATAAATACAATGATACAGAGAAAAAACTAGTTTTAATCCCCAAAGACAGATGTATAACCCTGGAACAAGAACAGAACAGTGTTTGTATTGGGGCTCACTTATCTGTCTTGCATTTTATCCCTCTCTCTCTCTCTTTGTAGTCTCCCTTTTCATTACGCTTAATATTCTTCTTATTATATTATTTTTTTCAATTACTAAACTGTTCTTATCTCAACCCACGGCTTTTACCTCTTTCCAAATCTTCTCCCCATCCCACCAGGGCCAGGAACAAGCAGCAGCATGGTATTTAGTTTCTGGCTGGGGTTAAACAATATGAATATGACAATTCATATTCAGAGAAGTAGTGCTGGCTCCATGACAACACCAGTATTTACAGTATCAGAGGAACTGATTTTGGTAATGCATCAACCTGAGAAGCCAGCTGCAGCACCACAGGAGGAGAATACACCCAGGCACACAGCCTCGTCTATCCCCGCAGCTGCAACGCTACATGTGACACAAGCCTGTACACCTTGCAGAGGTCAGGGCTTGCCACAGGTGCATTTTTGCTGTTTGTACAGTTTCAAACTAAGAAATAAGACCCCCAGATCTCACAGAGCTGCCCCAAGTCATTCAGCTCCTTGCTGTGAATGAAACCAACTCCGTTTTGGCAAACTTCTCTCTGCTCATTTCCTTCACATCCTCAGTAAATAGCTTCACATTCAAGTGTCTCCTTAGATATTTCACTGCCTAATATATTTTCTTTTCTCCCCAGGGATAAAAATTTTCAGGCTGATTCTGGGAGGATGCTGGTTACTGGCGTGCACTGATGGGTCATGACAGGAGAGAAGCTCTTCCCATCAGGGATGGATGCTGTCTGTGGCTGCATTCTCATGGAAGAAAGGCTGGCAGGGAGTGCAGCAGGAATGAGGTTTTCAGAAACAAAGCATTGCAGTCTCCCCTAATACTGAGTAGGCACTCTCTGTACTGTGAGGTTGTCTTCTTTGCTGAACTGAGAGCAACAAAGTGTTGAAACATCTTGCTGGATTGGAGCAAAAGATTTGTCTCATTTCTGCTTCCTTTTTTTTCTTTTCAGTTCATCTTGAATGCTGTGGGTGTAAAGACCTGTTGGTTAAGACTGTCATGTGCAATTTTTTAATATTGGTTTATTGTTTTTCTTTCTTTGAACAAAGATGACAGAAAACCCATGTAAAGAATGAAGTTTTCATAACGCTAAAATTGAACACTTACACTTTTGGAAGCTTGAAATACGCAGAATGCCATATTGAAATACAAGGGACAATGGCTACAAACTGAAAGAGGGTAGGTTTAGATAAGATATGATGAAGTAATTCTTCACTATGAGGGTGGTAAGACACTGGAACAAGCTGCCCAGAGAAACTGTGGATATGCCATCCCTGGAATTGTTCAAGGCCAGGTTGGGTGGGGTTTTGAGCAAGCTGATCTAGTGGAAAGCTCCCTGCCCATGGCAGGACGGCTGGAACTAGATGATCTGTAAGGTCCTTTCCAACCCAAACCACTCCATGGTTCTTTAAAATGCTGCAAGCATATCTAAAATTTACTCTTGACTCTCTACCCCATCCCTTACGACATACAGGCAAAACCTCATAGACTAAATATCACTAAAACTGTGTCCTTAGAAAACTTTGCTGTTTACATAAGCATGTTTTTAAAGACATGCTTCAGACAGTAATGAAGGCTAACAGTCTCAGAACACAGAATAATTTCATTTTAATTATACAGGGTAGTTCTTCATTACTGAGTACTCAGAGAGAAGTGCAAAAGAAATCTGATTTCATGCTGTTATAATTAAAGGGAATATAAAATTAAAAAACACCTGTGTAATCGCAAGTTTGAGTTAATAACAAGGGAAATATTTAATTTATTAAAGAATAGAAAAGACTGAAATACCAGAAATGAAACAATGGCATTCTGTAAAGAATCAATATATGAGAAGACAATATGAATAGATATCCTTAGTTTCATTTTTGTGTTTCTAATTTTCTTCTTAATCCTCCTTTTCCTTTTCCTTTTCCTTTTCCTTTTCCTTTTCCTTTTCCTT
>NW_020897689.1:16582183-16600822 GCF_003984885.1 Neopelma chrysocephalum
CCTTTTCCTTTTCCTTTTCCTTTTCCTTTTCCTTTTCCTTTTCCTTTATTCACTATATTACTTGTGCTTTGTAGTCAAAAGGATCTGGAGTTGAGTTACTTCAACAGCCAAACCATAAGTTCCACTTAAGCTCCTGTGTAGTAGGGGACACTTTGCAGAAATGATGTCTAGTTTTTGTTCGTCGCCCTTTTAATGTGACAAGGATAGTTTATACAAATAATGTTTTTAGTTGGTTGAAATACTGATTTCACTAATGTGCTTTCCGATTTTCTGCAGATAAAGCATTGGTTGTCCATGTGCTAAGTGCACCACTCTGTCTGGATGTCCTACTTTTATAAACAAAAATGTTAGTACTTCAAGTGTAAAGTACAAATCACTGCTGAAGTAGATCTTAAACTGGATTGCTTTTTACTGTTTTGATTAGATCTTATTCTCCTTCAGAATTTAGTAAAAGTTTTTCAACTACTTGTAAGAAAAATACTGACCTAGATATGGTTCTGAACTTTGATTGGTGTCATTGCACGCAGCTGTACAGGGATATTGAAGGACAAAATTATGTTTTTATTTAAACTTAAAGCAAGTGAGCTGAACTTCTGGAAATAAAAATTATATTGGTCTATCTTCCAAGTTCTTTTTTACTATTCGTTTTTTTAGAAACATTTGCAGGAACTTACAACCAGTTGCAGAATTGTGTGTTAGGTTTGTTTGGTCTTGAATAAGTTGTTTCAGAAGAAATTTATCTCTCTATTGGGAAGTTAAATTATAGTGTTTATAGAGCATTTTTGCCTGACTTTGTTTATTTTAAAAATAAATAAAACCTTTTCCACACAAACTTTGCACAGCAGACCTTGTGGTAGAAATGCTACCTGTGTGAAAATATATCAGCAGGGTAGTTTCAGCCAGCCAAACTTCCGTAGCATGTTTCCTGCCCTAAAGCAATTTTGTCATCCTGTTCACCAAATAAAGCAGGTACCCTGAAAAGAACTCCATCATATTACTAAAGTGCATGAACATGGTACCCAGGAGGCCTGCCTGGAGACTATGTAGATGATGTCAATTTTGGTATTTTTGATGTTGAATGATTGGATCTGATAAATGGAATACTTTATGTAGATTTATTGTTAATGTTATTTTTGTTATCTTTAATTTACATTTAGTCTCCCCAGGGTTGGCTTGTCTCTCTGTTCTATCAAATAACTGTGACACTCAAGTGTCAAAATGTGGTGAGGATGACAAAGGGACTGGCTTGTACTTTACATTTTTCAGGGCTTTATAGAAGGGCTAGGCTAACAAGCTTCTTCTCCATGTGGTATCCTTAGCTGAGGACATTTGGTACATGTGCAGGATTTGGCTTCCATCCCCCTTCTCCATCAGGCTGAGCATGATATACACAGAAAATGACTTCTGGTTTGGGTATATCATAGTTATAGCTGTGCAGGTGCTTGACATTCTGGAACACCTTCTTCATCGTTCAAGTTACCTGAAGTTGATGACTTTCAGATTTGCCCGGAAAGCTGTGCATTTTCTGCTACTGTGACAATGGAAGTAAAATAGAGAAAAATCCAATCTTTTCCCAGCACTCATTTTGTCGTGAAAAATCTTTCAAAATTCTTGGGAAACCCTGAGCACTTTAACTAAAAGTAGAGCAACCCAAAGAAAAAGCAAATGTGGAGAACACAATTCCCTGTTGAGGAACTCAGAGTGGCTCAATTAATACCAAATGGCCCTTTTCTTCCTGATAGAAAAAGATAAGGAACATGAGTTAATCCAGGCCAAAATCAGTGTTTAAGATTCTGCTAGGATAACTGTTTTAATTGAAAATGTTGAAGAACATTTCGAAAGAAGTCATCAGACTTGATTTGTTTGTATAACATAATTGACAAAAATTCTCTACTTTAGAATCATAGAATCATAAAATGGTTTGGGTTGGAAGGGACCTTAAAGTTCATCTGGTTCCAACCCCCCTGCCATGGGAAGGGACATGTTTCACTAGACCAGGTCGGTCAGAGCTCCATCCAACCTGGTCTTAAACACCTCCAGGGATGGGAGGTGGAATAATCTTTGATCTTCTTCCAGAAACATATTGGAAATTGGGATGAAAGAAGAGTTTTTGTCTTCCTCTAAATACCAACTGTGTGAATTATTAGTAATGTGAAAGATCACTCTGTATGTCTGGTACTCTTATTAATTCTAAGTGTGTTCCCACATGGCAATTATATTATTAATTGATTTACTAAAGCTTTGTGTTTTAGGACATGTATTTTGAATAGCAGAGAAAATCAATCTGTTGGCAGCACACTGCCAAGTTGATCTATTTTGTTACATTATCCTAAAAAGCTACTTTAAATGAGCTTCCTTCTGCTGCAGACAGGTATCCAGCCACAGCTGGGTGCTTTTTGTGTACGAAAGGAGGAGTTCCTGCAGGCTGTGAAGGATTCCAGACTCTGTCCTTGGCACCTGTGGTGAGTGATGTTGTTGACCTCAGTAGCTGTAGAACCTCCAAGTTGAAGCCTGCTTGAGAGCAGAGCTGTTTACACCAGGGAGGACCTAAGTAGGGGAACTGTCAGGTCAATATGGAACAAGAGTAAAATAAACTTCATTGGTAAGTGGCTTTATAATGGAATAAGTCTGTGCCCTTTTTGCGATATGAAGGTTATTCCAAGGAAATCTCATTGAATTTAAACAAACAGCAAAGGATTTAACTGCATATGCCTTCCCTCTTACACTGCTAAAATGTGGTGCAGAGCCATATTCTCTGGTGGCCTGGGCTCTGTTCAAGCAAAATGTGTGTAAAACCATCGAGCTGCATTTACAGCATCTTGCGTTTGGAGAATTTGACCCTCCAGCACAACTTAACTTGATTTTTAGACCAAGAAATCTGAATTTAAAGGTGGCTTATTGATTACTTGTTGTTCTCTCAGCCACGTTAATTCTGTTATGCACCGGAATTCTCCACCAGTTCTGATTTTAAATTGGGTCAGAGTACCTACAACTGCAGGATAACATTGTTGTGTCTATACAACAGACAGGGATAATATCTCAGTACGAAGCTGCTGATTTGGTACAGAAGTGGTGTACAAAATGAGATCTGCACCACACAGGGAATTTTCCTGGGACTTAGTTTTCCTGAATGATAGTTCGTCTTAATGCTAGAAATAAATGTAAATTAATGTAGCATGGAGTTGGATCTGACAATCCCAGTCTTGAACAGCTGCTTCAAGTAACAAGAAATAAGGAATCACAGCAGGAGACTTCTGAATTTCATCTCCACTCTTTGCTCACCCATCTCAACTTGTAAGTCTGATTCTTCATAGATGATGGCAGCTGATATCTGGTCTGGGGTTTAGGTACAAAACTACCTTTGAAAATCCTGAAGGCAGCTGATAGAATTTTATCTAGACTTGTTTTTTGGATCCTAAATTTAAGCGTGGTTTTGAACGTCAACAGTAGAATCTGACCTCTGTTACACATAATCCAATAGCTAGAGATTTCATGGATTGTATTGGTTTTCATTTATGTCTTGAAAAGTTTATCAACTTACCAGCTTATTCATATTATCTTATGAATTTTCTGGGTTGCCTTTGTACACAGAGGTTTTCCTAACCTGAAAGTTTTTTTTCCTGTACAAATCATGCTCTTGTAAATTTTAGTAATGGTCATGTGAATTAGGGAGTTACTTTACCATTAGCTCAGTGAAAAAATAATATGGCCTTCATCTTAAGATTATGTGAGAGTCAAGTCTATGAAATAAAGTCATATAATGCCACATTAATAAAGGAAGTTCTTATCACCCTGGAACTGTCTGTTGCTGAAAAGGGATGCAACTGAGAGAAGGAATTGTACATGGACAGGAGCTGCAAAGCTTATAATCAGTAGCTAAATAGTGACTTTCCTACACAGGATATTTTCGGATGGAGAGGAAACTGTAAATTGAGACATGAATGTTGACTTCTGACAATATTCCCTTCAAGAGGAGACAGTAGAGATAATCAGGGACACAAAAACTGGAAATAAGATTTTGTGTTTGTAAAAGGAGAACATTCATACTCACCAAAGCGACACACGAAGAAGAGCTGGGTGTTTCAAATCCTGCTTTGGTCTTTAACCTAAATCTGGAAGACATCCTGCTTTATGTTTCCCAGTGGAAAACAGTTTCCAGTTTTCCAGCTCTCTGCCTCACATTCAAGCAGAGGAAACTCAGCCTGGGAAGTGTTGGGAGCCTGGCATAGGGTTCTGAAGTCCATAGCATGGAGCTGTACACTTTGGTCCTGCCATGCTCAAAGGAAAAGGACATCCGCATAAAAGTAAAAAAAAAAAAGTATTTATTTTTTTAGTACAATTACCATTTTAAGAGTCTACTTGTTAGTCCAGATTTAGTTATTGCAGAGAAAGAAATAATTATAATGCCATTAAAATTGTAACACACACAATCTTAGTTTTTATCCCTTTTCCTAGAGTTTTGCTCACCCTTTGGAGACTGAAGGTTGGTGGCTTCACTCTGGGGTTTGGTGTGTAGAGGAGTGTTACAGCATGTCATTTTGCCAGGAGGAATATAGTGTTTGTGTTGCTGGTTTTCTCTCCCAGGATCCACTTGGGGTCATTTGTATCTGTTTGCTAATACACTTCTTTCACAGTTTCAAGTTACTTTTTAGTTTGGTATAAATGGTAACTTTTTCCATGTTAGATACTATTTTTTTTGGTTTTTTGTCATGCCCAGCATCAGTGTTGCCTGGCTTCACCCATGCAGTTTTTTAAAACTGAGCATTAAGGAGCTGTGCTACACTTTGGGACCTCCACTGCCATCACTGGCCCCATCCCGTACCACTCCACACCACCTCTCTTACCTCCCTTGCTTTACCCATGCTGCCTCCTGTGTCCCCACTTTTCAGGCATCCACTCATATCAGAAGTGCATTTCTCTGCACTATGGCATTGTGTTACAGCCATAGTGTATTCTAATTTTCCCTGAACAGACTGAATAGCTGAGTTTCACTGACTGTATCCAGGATCCTGCTCTGTACTGTGCTTTGTATCCCTATTGGCAAGCCTACTTTCTGTGGAAAGCCTTCTTGATCCAGCGAGCCATTTACAGCAAATCTACATGAGTGAGCAGAGCAGAGCAGGTGCAGTAAGGGTGACACTGGAAATGAGTGGCTCAGCAATGAGGGGGCTGCTGATGGCCAGCCTGCGCTGCTCTCAGCACTATTTCTCTAGCCCCTTTGGCCTGCATCATCCTGGTTCTTTCTCTCCTCAGCTGTAACCATGGGCAACACAATTTCTTCACAGGATAATGCAGCTGAAACTCTAGCTCCTCATTTTTGTTGATGTTTGAACTCAGTTTTGAATTTGCATGCTTTGTCAATCAATAAAGCCTTATCCTATGAGGCTGTTAAAAGGAGAAGCTGGCAGATGACTGCTGCAATTCTCTGTAAGAGTGGTGAAGGCTGCAGGATTCTGTGCAGAAGGGAGGACTTGTCCAGCTTGTGATATATGGCACCACTTGCCTTCAGTTGATGATCTTCTGTGGCAACAAATTGCTTGTGCTTCTCTGCTTCCTTCCCACAGCCAGACTCTACCTTAGGGAATGGGCTCTTTGTCCTAGAAGCAATCAAAGGAGGCAGAGTTCTCACTAAGATGTTCAAAATTATTGCCTATTTTTCATATTTGTTTCCAACTGTTAATCTACCAGAGAGGTTTCTGCCTCGATTCGGCCTGCTTTGTAGGAGGTGATTCTGCCCACCAGATCCATAAATAAGTGTGGGAGAGGGGTGGGTCTTGTATCAATCAGACAGTTGCCATATTTCACATCTGGCTTATTAATACCAGCTTCAGCTAGTGGGACTTGAGTTTGATAGACAGTGAAACACGCTGCAGCTGTGCACTGTCTGCAGCACCACTCTCCTCCTTGTGCTGCAGCCACACAGGACTGGTGAGGATCTAATTAGGGAGCTAAACTCTCAAATTGCTAGTGCTTATCTAGCTGTGTCCCTATTCCCCATCCCTCCCTCCTTGAGCAAAGGGAGAACTGAAACAACTGTCTTGCTTATAATCTTAGTTCTGACATCTGTTTCTGAGATTAGCAGTAATCTTTCCTTCCTGTTTTGTGTATGACATACTCCTTATAAAGTCTGTGTCACTGCAGGAATATCAAGTGCTTGGAAATTATTTAAATCCCATGAATAACTGAAGTATTTAATAGTAATCTATGCATTTGTTAAATTTATAGGTGAGGTGCAACGGTATAAATAATTAATCTGGGGAGAGAACAACATTTAACAGTGTTTTCTTCCCTACTTACAGACTCACATTTTTCTCAGGAGAATACAACTTTATTGGCAAGAGGCACACTGGACACTAAACTCGCTTGTGAATTCAGTCCCTATTCTCCAGGTTCTATTGAGGAGGATGCTGAGGCAGCAGTATCTCATTTGTGATTGGCGCTGAAGTCTTTGTCTTCAGATTCTTTAGCTTGCTCATATCAGATTTGAGAATCAAGAATTATTCCAAAAATTCTTTTACCATCAATATGTCTTTGTAGTCATATATTTAAAAACATTTCTGTGAGGCCTTAAATTTGAGGAGAAATTTCTCAACTCTGTCTGCAGTTCTCTAAAAAAGATAATTGAAATACATTTTAAAATCTGTGATGATCCCCCTCCAAGAGCATAATGACAAGGGCTGATGAAAGGGAGCAACACTTCACAACCAAGTGTGTTTTCTCTCAGCTCGTGTTTACTGGAGGAAGTTATTTTGCAGTTAACAGGGGTGCTAACTAATACAGTTGATATATAACTATTATAATATATACTAATATATTTAATATGACTTATATAACTATTTCGTAGTAAGTTAGTTGCTCTGATCTAATTTCTCTGATGATCACTCTAACGATGCACAAGGCAATTTTCTCCATTTTCAAAGGAGAGCAAAACTCCTCACAATGATGATGCTCTCGGGGTTCAGGTGCACAGTCAAGATAATCTGTTTGTTTTAACACACTTTTTCATCACTGAAGCTCAGGGGTCTAATGAAAGTTGCATACCCAGCCTCTCTTGGTAGCTAATGGAAAGATTCCTTTACCTGTTGTTTTAGGGGACATAATTATTGAATCCTTAAAACTCAGATACAATTTTGGTGTTGTAAGATGCTCAGCATACCTCTGTCTGTTATTTCAGAGGGACGTAGTTTTCAAATCATTAAAACTTAAGCAAATAATATTGTGATGTTTTAAGGGAAAGGTTAATAGTTGTCCTGAAAAAATGCAAATATGAAAAGAAACCAAGTATGTGCATACATGTGTGACTGAGTTTGAAATCAAGATCTAATTTAATTTCAAACACTGACAACACTAACATCTTGCTAATTATGGCTTTTCTGTATCAAAACCTCATGCTAGCATATGCTACTGATACATTTTGAAAATACAGAACAGTCTGTTGCGAAAGCCTCTACTTCTGGGATGTGCACTATGTTGAAGCCTTGCAATGAGCAGATGAAATTATTATTATTATTATTATTATTATTATTATTATTATCATCATTATCACATAGTAATTGTGTGAGGTCTCCTGTTTCAAACAAAGTGTAGGGGAAGTGAATTGTGCAAGGCCACTAAGATGGTAATTAAAGTGAGGATTCATACGAACAGTTACTGCATTTGATAAGTGTGATTGCCTTCAGTCCTGTTCTGACCCATGAAGCTATTCAGGGCAGTGCTGAATAGCTGTGAATACAAGCTGCCAGCCTGTGTCTGGATAGTGTGGCAACACACCGTAGTGTCTCCTCTGCCTCATCAGACTTGCGGGTGTGGAATTACAGAAATGTGTTTGAAAACACACATTTTCTGATGTGTACCGGTAAATTAGAAAGGATTGGCAAAAGGTATCTAAATTAAGACAGGATTGCAAAGATGACCCTGAGAGCAATGTTTTGCTGGTGCACAGTTAATCCCTGGGGCCCAGGGAGCACGTGAGTCAGGCAGGTGTCTCGGAAGGAGCAGCAGCCTGAGGTGGGGTCGCAGTGGCTTGTTGGTGGCCTAGGGTGGTAGTTTTGGCTCTTCCTCTGACCTATCTGTCTTTATTCAGCTGCCTGCCCAGGCTCTCTTAAATAGGGAGGCCCCTGTTAGTTCAGGAGTTACCACAGAAATAATGAATGAGGTCTGTGAGACCATGATAATATATTTTAATTCCATCATAAAAAACCCCTCAGCTTTTTCTAACAAAATTCAAGGTTCTTCAGTATGGAGTCAGTTTCTCTGGTTTTCTTTTTGTTGTTGTTGTTGATGTTGTTGTTGGTGGTGGTGGTGGTTTTTTTGTTGTTGTTTTTGGTTTTGTTTTGTTGTTGTTTTTACAAATTATATTAAGTTTTCTTATGAGGCAGAAAGAAGAATAGACTACCAGTTTCTCCAAATTAAAATTTAAACTTTCTATTTTAATGTAGATTTTGTGGCATTCTTCCATGAACATTCATGCTTTCACAGATATGGACTATTACCTCTGTGTCTTTGCACCCTCACCGTAAACAAGGCACAGCTCCATAGAAATGGGTGATAGTCAGCATTGGAGGGGGTGGTCTCTTTTCAGCTCTTCCTTTTATAGCAATAGCCTAGAGTCATTTAAATGGTACCAATGAGTCCCTGCTTTTTAACTGATCAAGTGTGTGACATGGAGGATGCTTCTGTGAAACTGTTAGACTAGAAACTGTCAGCTTGTCTGAGAAGATGCTGTGAAGAACAGTTGTTTTATATTCTGTCTTTTATATAGTTATTGGAAATAAACATTACATACACTGGAAAAAGAAGTAAAATGCATTGAGCAAATGGTTTGCTTAATTATGCCTAATATGTCATTAATGTGATTTCTGGGCCAGAGATTATTATTATTCAGATACCAGCATTTTCAAGTTGAAAAACTCTTACTGCGCAATGGTAACAGACATATACTTTGGTCTTTGTACTTCATCTTGTACATTTGTAACTGCTTTTATTATTGATCTAAGTTTACAAGCAAAGGTTGTACAAAGGGAAAATGTCCTACTGATCAGTGCAGTGGGCTGCTTGTTCCATGCACAGCAGTGATCAGCTGACAGAAAGGGAACATGCTATTTTTGAAACAAAGAGGCAGCAGAATTATCCACAAGATTTTAATATTGAATAGGTAGATCATCAAATCCTTTCTAATAGTTGAAGAATCCTTCTCAGTGAGAAGAGGCTTCAGGAATATCTAAGTGCAAACAGTCTCACTGGAGCTTAATCATTCAACAGGTCAAAGGAGATTAAAGCAAATGCTGAATATAAAAAGGAAAATAATCTCCCTTCCTCAGTGCAACATCTGCTCCTTTTTATCTGCCAGAGGTGCTACTCTGCTGCTTCCCACAGCTAATAAAATTAGCTAAATAAATTGAAAACCTCACTGCCATTTTTTTCAAATATATGTATTTTATAAAATTAAAACCATATGTGAGTGACATGCTGAGAACAAATTTGGGGATATATTTATAGAGAGACTCGAATTTAAAAATTCCTGCGTAATACTTTGTTTGCAAAGTATTGAAAGAGAGCAGTCAGCAGAAAAGCAGGTGGATAAGGAGGAGAAGAACAGATAACAAGAGTTTAAAAGAAAAATTCTTGATGAACTAAGCTCACCGAATTAACTGTTTGTAGTGAGGAATCCATAAAATGGTGGTTTCTAAGAAACTCACTCTATTCTTAGCCAGGAAATCTTCACCTTCCTCTGGAGGGGTCTTCTATAGTCATAATATCAAGGAGTTAGCACTTGTACAGTGTTACTATACTGGAGACCTTTAGAAAAACTTTAGATGGGAGGTTGCTATAGCTTTCCTTATTCCTAGCACTGGAAGTGAAGGAAAATGAAGGATTGAGTTGAATTGGGAAAACAGGAAATTCAGTCACAGGATAATGGATTACAGCGAAAGTCTTTGAAATATGCAGCAACTCTGAATGCTGATTCCATGCATCTTTCTACAAAAAACTTTTGTAGACGTACATATATACTTGTATATAAATCCCTTAAATATATAATAAATTGTTTATTAATTATTAATATATTATGTAAACATATTACATATATGAAAATTATCTCCCACTCTGCATGTTTGTGTATACGTATGTATTTCTGTAGAAATACACGAAAATGGATCTGAGGGATAACCTCCCCAGTTTGCACAGTTTGAATAAATTTGGGAGGTCAAGGAGGAAAGCTAATAGCATTCATTCTAGCAAAGAAACAGGAGGCTCAATAAAAACAAGAACACAAGCTAATAACAAACGTGCTTTTGTTTATTGCTCACTGACCTCCTGGGTTTAACTTGCTCAGAGATACAATATTTCTAGGGAAACAGCATCATTTTCTAGGTCAACCTGGTGTGTGCTGTAGTGTGTCAGGACACAAAACCTCTCCCTCTCCTCTCTCAAAATGTGGTAACAGTATTAAACAACATTAAACAGAGCTATTGCTATGCCCTAAAATATCAGTTTTCACGGGAAATGTGTACCTTCCTCCAGAAAGATTCCTCTGAAAACCCTGAAGCTCTTCTGGGCTAAAGTACTGATTCACTATATTTCATCCCATCAGAGAAAAAAGTCTGTTTTCGGAAAATGGTTGTCCCTCTTCATGAAGTCCTGGTATACAATTCCTTCTTTTATTGCTCTTAATTTCTTTCCCAGCAGTTTCCATTTCTTACTGAGGCAGGACTATAGAGTGGCTAGACACTGGGCACTGACTCCACATTTTTTTTCCTGTTGCATCTGATAATGGAATGTCTTACTGGTTTTTGTTATTAACCTGAAATCAGAAAGATGCCTGTAGAGCTGGCCAGACTGGGAATTAATCCACAGTTAGCAACATCTCTTTCAACACCACTTTCCATTTTATGTGGGCTTTTTATAGTCTAGTTCAAGATGAGAACATTTTGTGTTGAAATGAGGAAGAAAATGCAAATCTTGAGCTTACTCCAGAAGACAATTGTTGTTTGAGAAACTGGCCTGTGTGGAAGAGTCTATTCAGCCTTCCTTTGAAACCCTGAGCCCACCAAACAGCTACACAACTAACTGGTGAGCTGTAAGGAATTGATACAACTCAAAAGGGAGCCGTTGACCCTAAATGCCATTTTTTCAAACTAACAGTAGATGGACATGAGGTCTGCTGGAGACCAACGATGACTAGATAAAATCATGAAAAGATGGTTGAGGAAATATCTAACTGAATGCCAGACCAGTAATCATACAGAAAAGCCCAAGTCCTACTGAATCAAAACTAGGAACATTCCCTCAGACACCCTTCACAGCTTGCCAAAGAAAGAGAAGCGGCAAACACAGACCCTGAGATAAATAATGCATTTATGAAGGGAAATTTTGGTGGCACTTTGTACTTTCCAACAGTTTCAAAGGGGAATCAACAATAAAAGGGGACAAGCTCACTGACATCTGCTAGTTGCACACCAGGCTTTTGTGTTTGATCGGGACAGCCAATGCCCAGCACGGACAAGAGCTGGGTCCTACAGTGTGGTAAATGCTGAGTGTGATTCCTGTGCTTTTAGTGGTGCTTCTTCAGTGTTGCCCCAGTGTACCTTAGACAAAACCACTGCAGTGCAGAATGGCTTGGAGCTGGGCATAGGACAGTAGGACACTTAATTCCACGCCAAGTGGAGGCTGAACAGGAAATCCATGTTATGGGGAAAAGACTGCAGTAAGCTTTTTGGATCACCTGATATTCAGAAATTGATGCTTTGCTCGTGCAGACTAGATATTTCTGTAAAAAAGCGCTTGGAAATATGTTTGTCCCAAAGCAAAAGCATTTTATTTATTGAGCTAACATTTTTACAGTAATATTGATTTTTCCAGATTCCAGCTTAGATTCTCAGATGGAATAAATCACTGTCACTTCTAAGGAGCTACCTATGCTAAAGCTTCACTTGCCTTCAAATGAACAACTTCATTTTACACTGACTTTAGAATCGTCCTAGGAAGTTACAACTCTCAGTGATATTAACATAAATTTAGTTGATTGTTATGCATGCTCTTGTGAGGAGAATGATCTTAATTACCTTATTTTCTCCCTTTCTGCATTTATCTGACTACAAGCAAACAGAAATAGCTCTACAGAATCGATAGACCGAGGTCTCAAATTCAATGTGGTGTTCAGTATTGATAAAGGTGAAAGTAATTGATTGACTAGTGAATTAATTCTGCTCTGTGTGGATGAGTGTGGAACTTTAGAAAGAAACCCTGAGAAGCAGATGAAAACCACTTTTTGCAGGCATCTGCCTCTCGGGAATTTACAGACCAATATATTTAACGTTTGGAAGGTAGCTCATCTACTGTTATCACTTCTGCTTTATTCACTTAAATGCTGGGTTACAAAAGAAAAATGCTTAAGATGAAGTGGCTATGTGATAAGGGAAGCTTAAACTTGGTATTTATCTCTGCAGCTCTATTCCAGTTTTGGGATATCAGGATCTCTCAAGGACTATTTAAGTCAGCACATAGTTTTTAGCTCTTCAGACAAAATTCTTTTTATTTAGCCTTTCTCCTGCACTCCTGACTGGGAGGCCCATCACCTATTAGAGCCACCTCTGAGCTTCCCCAGAAATAGAGGCTTTATGCAGCAGGTGGGTGAAAGATTTTGAAACATTTTGTTGGCAAGAACCACTTCTTTGTGTTCTTCTTAGCACTTAAAGAACTTTGCTTTTACTCAAATTTGCCTCTCTGGCATAAGAAACCTGGACTGAATTAAACTGTGTATTAATATATCTATATATATCTGTAGGTCTATCTTGGTTAAGTAACTTCTTGAAGCTGTGTGTGTGTGTGGGAAATAAACAATCAACTTGCCACAAATAAACAACTCCTTATCAAATATTCATAATGAGTTGTGACACACTGTGCTTATCAGAATGAGAACAGTTAATTTGCATTGACAGAGCTAACAACTAACAGTAAAGGAGATACTTATCCAAGACTGGATTAGCTTAATCTTTCCTCACCTTCCCGAAACCCATTTGAATAGTCACAGCCCAAAAAGGTACTCCAAAACCCTGTGATCAGGCTGTTCAGGGGGGTGTTGGTTGAGAGCTGGAGCTCCTAAAGGTGCTCTGGCCTGATGCTGTGTGCAGCTCTGCTTGGCCCAGAGCAGATGGGCTTGCTCTGGTTCCAGGAGCCTGTCTCGGCAGTGTGGTTGCCTTTACCTGCTGTGAACCTCTGTGCAGAATGCTGGAGCCTGCTACAAGCCCCTGTGCAGGACACAGGGAAAACATGTTTTCAGTGGTCAATTAAAAGTATCAATCCAGTTGCAAAACGGGAAACACCACATTGACTTTATGTAGTTTCTGAGAAGGCAGAAAGATGCAGCAGAAATTAATACAAATGAAATTCACACTTATACAAGGTCTAAGCACCTGCTTATGCAACTGTGAGCTGAAGTGACATAGCTAAAGTGATACACGTAGTTTATAAGACAGTTCAACAGGCTCCAAACACATTTGGTGAATTTGCTATCAGAACTGATGCATTAGATGTGTTATGGGAGAACTTGACATTCAAGTCTTGTGGAAGATGATGGAATGATAGTCCTAGACCTTGGAGTGTGCTAACTTGAAGATGCAGGAAAAAAGCCAGTCAAGCTTCCTTTTGTATAATTTATTTTTATATGTATGTATGTATATATTTAAACAATTCAGAGCTGGAACATATAGATCTTTTGGAAATATTCTGCTAGCAAAATAAGAGTATGTTGACAATATGTCTACAGGAGTGACAGTATGCAAAAAGTATTCAAATCAAAAGAATAACTCAGTGTGACCTAGACAGAGTAGAGTTGGAGACAAAACACTCTAAAACCACTTTCAAATTGAAAAAATGCAAATGGGAGTGGAAGGGGGATTGGAAAGTTCCACACAAAGCACAAACCCTGAAAAATATGTCAAAAATCTCAGGGTGACAGTTGGCAGCAATTTAGCTATAGATGGTGGTATTCTTAACCCTTTGTGATCCTGTGACATTTGCATGTGACAAATCATATAAATACAGAGAAAAACTAGACAGGTTTCTGCTTGTCTACAGGTACAGGAAAATACTATCAAGGGATATAGATGTTTTTATCAGATCTGAAAATGCAGTATACTTGACAGTTCAAGAGAACATTTTCAGGAAACATGAAGGAAGAAAGAACTAATTTGCAAGTACAAACCATCTTCACTATTACATGTTCAACTAGACTTGTTCTTAAACTTTATGGTTTAAGATTTCATCTAAAATTGGATGGTTTTTCCTGAAAGTAAAAATGCAAATGCCATCTGTGATTTGACTGCTTATGCACTGCATTATCTGTAATAGAGTTTGATGATTAATTTAGGCTACAGAGTGTTTTTACCTTTCCTTGAGTCTCAGATGCTGGTGATGGCAACACAGATGTACAACTGGAGATATGAAATGCCTGCTTCAGAGAGAGTGTCTTCTAAACATTATAGAGATTTTCTCCCGGGTCTTAGCAATCTGGGGTGTCTGGGCAAAGAGCAATTAACTGATACTATGGCTCCAGGGAAGCAACGTTTCCAGTGAACAGGAACAGGGCCAGAGATGTTGTGCTCATTAATTTGACCCTTTGGATGTCTTGAGCTGGAGAGTAGATTCTGTGAGAGGAAACTTCTTCAAGCAACAAGGAAGGCTATAGAGCAGCTGCAAGGCCCAAACCTATTGGTTTCACTAGTATACCTGGATGTAAACAAGAGTGGTAGGCTGTTTACCACTAAAAGAAAAAAATGTATGCTTAATCTCAACAAAGCTGCGTATGGTGAAAATTGCATTGTTCAGACTTCTAAAATCAGAAGTCTGCAAAGAACTGTCCTGCCTGAAGAACTTTGTTGGGTGGATGGATTACTGTAGAAGCAGTTGGATGGACAACACCAGCCACCTGGATGACAAAAGAAGCAGAAGAAAATACTGAAGAAAGGATGTTGTGGTCTTAAGTTAGCCAGAGCTAAGATTAGTGTGTGTGTGAAAAGAATCACAAGGTCAAGCTGGAAAGCCGCTTGAAGCATAGTTGTTCTCTGTGGCTAGAAGCAGTCACATGGGTGTGTGTGGTATGTGGGGAGATAAGGCTGGCTGGAAAGCTCGGACCCGGGGTCAGTAGAGAATCTGAATATAGAAATGGAGTAATAAAGTTACAAGAGAGTTCTTCCTGGACAAAAGTCTGTCTCCTGTGGATTCATTCGCCACAAACAGTGTGGAGTGAGGACTTTTTTTCTACATATTACTGCTTGATTAGTTTTGCAGATAAAGGGTCAGTTGTTCAGATTAAATCCAGGTTCTATACTAAAAAGGAAAATATTGAGTGGTACTGAAATAAACCAGTGCAAATCAGAAACTGCAGAATTTCACTATAATAGCAACAGAGCAGGTCATTTGAGAAGTTTGGGTGTACAAGTTACAAGTGATGAGAGATGCCACTCTCTTCCGAGGAAGTCATCACATTTACAGCACCGTGATACAAGTTTGTTCTTACAGCTGACAGAAAAAAAGCCTCTGGACTGGCAATTTTGAATGACAACTCCGTTTCCTTCATGAAATTTTGACATACAGAGCCAGAACTACTTATTTATAAAGCCCCAAATTTGGCATACTTATTTTAACAGGAACTGAAGCTGTGTGTGAGTGTAGATGCTCATTTCCCTCTTTTAGTCCAGTATCCAGGTATCAATTTGGGCAGGATTCTTCTTCTGAGGCTGACAAGGACCTTTAAAGAGGGATGTTGGTGTGTTGCACTCTCTTTGAAGCTTGGGGATTGGTAAGGTCGTGGAACTAAATGCTTTTTTTGCAGGAAAGGCCTGGACATGAGCGGCAGTATCCTCTCTAGCTGTGGTAGATGTTAGCTTGGAGCACTGGAATATCTGGTGATACCTAATTACCATTGACATAAAGAAACTTACATTACCCAAGTTAGGTTTATAGAGTTTGCACGAAGTTATAGAATGTATAAACTATGTGTATGCCCTATCACCGGTGCACACATACTATCACTAAATAGTCCTTTCAAAACTTATTAGGAGCAGAAAGTAGGTGCTGCTCTGCTGTGAAACCAGGATTTATCTATGTGTTTCGACAGCAATTAACTGAAACAGTCACTGACCTCTTTAACTAGTGATCTGATCTTCCTTGTGATGAATTCCTTTTGGCCAAATGTAACTGTTTTTCTTTCAGCGCTGTTGTTGATTCCACTCTTGTACTTCATAGACAGCTGCAGATGCAACTATAGCTATTTTCTTTTTCTTCTAATTTGCTGTGGAAAATTGGTAATTTAAAGACTAAAAGACTAGCAGTAGAAATAGGCCAACTACTCCATCGGGTTCAAACTGATATTTCTTTTTCTAATAGTATTTTATGGTTGTTGATTCACAATACTGGTCTCCCATGGATAATTGGTCACTCTTCTCTCTTTTTTTTGTCTGAATGTGTATTTTATTGTTTCAGAGCCATCAACACTGATGTGGCCTGGCACAATGTAAATAGTCTCAAGTGAAAAAAACACAGTCTGTTTAGTTTGATTTTTCTCTTTCTGTGACATCTGCAAGGTGCAGTAATCAGGCAAGAAAACTCAGTTAGAAAAAATCTTTCCACCAGAAAAGGCCCAGCATAGTCAACGGAAGTGTACTAATTTGTTGTTTGTCAGACACAGTCTCCCTGCACTGCCAAACCCTAGAGACTGGTTCAATGGTTGGGCTCAGAGTGTGGTGGTTAATGGGTTATACTCTACCTGGAAGCTGGTGAGAAGCACAGCACCACAGAGATCTGTCCTGGGACCTTTAAATCTTTATTCATTACCTGGAGGATGCAACAATATGCACTCATCAGATGAGCAGATGACACCACATTGAAGGGAAGAGCCAATATGTTCAAAGACTTCTGGGCAGGCTGGAGGAACTGGCCAACAGTAAACTTACAAAATTCAGTAAGGACAACTTACGGACTGTCAAAGTCCAGTCCCTGAGAAAGAAGAATGGCTGTCAGCAAGGCACCATGGGAATGGATTGGTCAGGCAGCAGCTCTGCTGAAGAGGCTCTGGGGCTGTGGCAGACAGTAAGTTTCACAGAGGCCAGTGTGCCCTGATGCAAAGAAGGGCCATGGCATCCTGGGTGGTATCAACCACCCCTGCAGGATGAGGGAAATGATGAGCCCCTTTCACTCAGCAATCTTTAGGTCACATCAAAATTCTTCATTCAGCTTCAGTCCACTACCAAAAAAAAAAAAAAAGTAAAAGACATTGGTCAACTTGACCCAGCTCAGCAAGAAGCTGCTGAGATGGTCGGGGATGGGAGCACTTGTCCTGTGAGGAGAGGCTGGGGGATGTGGTCTTTTTTGGCCTGGAGGAGGCAGCTAACAGCACCTAACAGCAGACCCCAGGCATCTATGGAGAGGTCATCGAGAAGGGGGAGCCAGGCTCTTCACAACAGTATATGGTGAGAGGAAAAGATACAACAGGCACAAACTGAAACAAGGGAGGTTCAGACTGCATACAAGGAAGATTTTCTCCAAGTGAACAGTGGCCTAGGCACAGTTGTGCTGTTCCCACACTTGGAGCTTTTCAAGACCGGACTGGATTAAGCCCTGAGCAGTCTGGGCTGACCTCACAGCTCAGCCTAGTTTAAGTAGGTGGCTGGACCCCTGGAGATCCTTCTAACCTGAATTTTCCTGTGGTCATCTGGAGACGTGGTGTCTGTCACACAGCAATGTGCAATCTAAATGGAGACCAAAGATGACCACAGAGAAACAAAAGTGATGCAAAAAAACCCCCTATAAAGCATCTTGATCAGGTGGAAAACAGTCATATACAACAGCTTTGGCATTCAGTGGTTTTACTGTTTTGGAAATTTAGACTAACTGTGTGGACACGTTGAAAATTGGGGTTATGGTGACTGTGGGCCATAAAGGCTGCACATGGACTTTTCTTGATAAAACTCTGTCAAGCCAGTCTTGTCTGAATGAGTGTTAACTACAAATACTAGTGCCTTCAATCTACTGGGGTGACTTCCTATCTGGAGATGGTCAGTGAAAAAGATGAGTCACACCTATTTTCTTGGAGCTTGGTGCTTTCAGAGACCAGGAGACAACCCCAACATGGAATATTTACATATATTTCAGTTCACCTCTTTCTTGATATTATTTTTAATGCAGATCAAACTGGGCTGTTTAGCTTAATGATTAGTGATTTGCATTACTCTCTGCATCTGGACTTCGTATTCCTATGTCTGGGTAATCTAGGAGGCATATTTTAAACATAGCACTTAAATCAGAGTTCATAGAGTTAGAAACCCAAAGCCTACAAGTGAATCTGACTGCTGTAAGCCCTTTATAAGATGCTTTAAATATCAAAAAAGGAAAATTATTGATTTGTACGTGTGGCATTCACGTACACAAAGTTTCAACCATCTCTTCAGTCAGAAATGCTTTTTCCATTTAGGAGAATTAAAATTTTCCTTCTTTCTTTCTTTCTTTCTCTCTTTTTCTTTCTTTCATTCTTTCTTTCTTTTTTCTTTTTTCTTTCTTTTTTCTTTTTCTTTTTTTCTTTTTCTTTTTCTTTTTCTTTTTCTTTTTCTTTTTCTTTTTCTTTTTCTTTTTCTTTTTCTTTTT